>NW_025062720.1:0-28383 GCF_018153295.1 Drosophila grimshawi | reverse complement strand
CCATATCTTCGTCAAAATTTGCCCCATTTCAATTATAAAGACGTTTTTAGAATTCGCTCGATCTTTGGAACAAAACTGCATTAAAATAATTTGACTTCCGACTCATCTAAGAAAGATATTAAGGGATATTCTTCGATTAATAGAAAATATAAGGCAAACATTAAATAGGGTCTACCTTGAAATAAATGGCCATATCTTCGTCAAAAATTGCCCCATTTCAATTATAAAGGTGTTTTTGGAATTCGCTCGATCTTTGGAACAAAACTGCATTAAAATAATTTGACTTCCGACTCATCTAAGAAAGATATTAAGGGATATTGTTGATTAACAGAAAATATATGGAAAGCATTAAATAGGGTCTACCTTGAAATAAATGGCCATATCTTCGTCCAAAATTGCCCCATTTAATTTATAAAGGTGTTTTTAGAATTCACTCGATCTTTGGAACAAAACTGCATTAAAATTATTTGACTTCCGACTCATCTAAGAAAGATATTAAGGGATATTCTTCGATAAATAGAAAATATATGGAAAGCATTAAATAGGGTCTACCTTGAAATAAATGGCCATATCTTCGTCAAAAATTGCCCCATTTCAATTATAAAGATGTTTTTGGAATTCGCTCGATCTTTGGAACAAAACTGCATTAAAATAATTTGACTTCCGACTCATCTAAGAAAGATATTAAGGGATATTCTTCGATAAATAGAAAATATATGGAAAGCATTATATAGGGTCTACCTTGAAATAAATGGCCATATCTTCGTCAAAAATTGCCCCATTTCAATTATAAAGATGTTTTTAGAATTCGCTCGATCTTTGGAACAAAACTGCATTAAAATAATTTGACTTCCAACTCATCTAAGAAGGATATTAAGGGATATTCTTCGATAAATAGAAAAATATATGGAAAGCATGAAATTGGGTCTACCATGAAATAAATGGCCATATCTTCGTCAAAAATTGCCCCATTTCAATTATGAAGGTGTTTTTAGAATTCAATCGATCTTTGGAACAAAACTGCATTAAAATAATTTGACTTCCGACTCATCTAAGAAAGATATTAAGAGATATTCTTCGATTAATAGAAAATATAAGGCAAACATTAAATAGGGTCAACCTTGAAATAAATGGCCATATCTTCGTCAAAAATTGCCCCATTTCAATTATAAAGATGTTTTTAGAATTCACTCAATCTTTGAAACAAAACTGCATTAAAATTATTTGACTTCCGACTCATCTAAGAAAGATATTAAGGGATATTTTTGATTAACAGAAAATATATGGAAAGCATTAAATAGGGTCTACCATGAAATAAATGGCCATATCTTCGTCAAAAATTGCCCCATTTCAATTATGAAGGTGTTTTTAGAATTCAATCGATCTTTGAAACAAAACTGCATTAAAATAATTTGACTTCCGACTCATCTAAGAAAGATATTAAGAGATATTCTTCGACTAATAGAAAATATAAGGCAAACATTAAATATGGTCAACATTGAAATAAATGACCATATCTTCGTCAAAATTTGCCCCATTTCAATTATAAAGACGTTTTTGGAATTCGCTCGATCTTTGGAACAAAACTGCATTAAAATAATTTGACTTCCAACTCATCTAAGAAGGATATTAAGGGATATTCTTCGATAAATAGAAAATATATGGAAAGCATTAAATAGGGTCTACCTTGAAATAAATGGCCATATCTTCGTCAAAAATTGCCCCATTTCAATTATAAAGGTGTTTTTAGAATTCGCTCGATCTTTGGAACAAAACTGCATTAAAATAATTTGACTTCCGACTCATCTAAGAAAGATATTAAGGGATATTGTTGATTAACAGAAAATATATGGAAAGCATTAAATAGGGTCTACCTTGAAATAAATGGCCATATCTTCGTCCAAAATTGCCCCATTTCAATTATAAAGGTGTTTTTAGAATTCACTCAATCTTTGGAACAAAACTGCATTAAAATAATTTGACTTCCGACTCATCTAAGAAAGATATTAAGGGATATTCTTCGATAAATAGAAAATATATGGAAAGCATTAAATAGGGTCTACCTTGAAATAAATGGCCATATCTTCGTCAAAAATTGCCCCATTTCTATTATAAAGGTGTTTTTGGAATTCGCTCGATCTTTGGAACAAAACTGCATTAAAATAATTTGACTTCCAACTCATCTAAGAAGGATATTAAGGGATATTCTTCGATAAATAGAAAATATATGGAAAGCATTAAATAGGGTCTACCATGAAATAAATGGCCATATCTTCGTCAAAAATTGCCCCATTTCAATTATGAAGGTGTTTTTAGAATTCAATCGATCTTTGAAACAAAACTGCATTAAAATAATTTGACTTCCGACTCATCTAAGAAAGATATTAAGAGATATTCTTCGATTAATAGAAAATATAAGGCAAACATTAAATAGGGTCAACATTGAAATAAATGACCATATCTTCGTCAAAATTTGCCCCATTTCAATTATAAAGGTGTTTTTGGAATTCGCTCGATCTTTGGAATAAAACTGCATTAAAATAATTTGACTTCCAACTCATCTAAGAAAGATATTAAGGGATATTCTTCGATAAATAGAAAATATAAGGCAAACATTAAATAGGGTCAACCTTGAAATAAATGGCCATATCTTCGTCAAAAATTGCCCCATTTCAATTATAAAGGTGTTTTTGGAATTCGCTCGATCTTTGGAACAAAACTGCATTAAAATAATTTGACTTCCGACTCATCTAAGAAAGATATTAAGGGATATTGTTGATTAACAGAAAATATATGGAAAGCATTAAATAGGGTCTACCTTGAAATAAATGGCCATATCTTCGTCCAAAATTGCCCCATTTCAATTATAAAGGTGTTTTTAGAATTCACTCGATCTTTGGAACAAAACTGCATTAAAATTATTTGACTTCCGACTCATCTAAGAAAGATATTAAGGGATATTCTTCGATAAATAGAAAATATATGGAAAGCATTAAACAGGGTCTACCTTGAAATAAATGGCCATATCTTCGTCAAAAATTGCCCCATTTCAATTATAAAGATGTTTTTGGAATTCGCTCGATCTTTGGAACAAAACTGCATTAAAATAATTTGACTTCCGACTCATCTAAGAAAGATATTAAGGGATATTCTTCGATAAATAGAAAATATATGGAAAGCATTATATAGGGTCTACCTTGAAATAAATGGCCATATCTTCGTCAAAAATTGCCCCATTTCAATTATAAAGATGTTTTTAGAATTCGCTCGATCTTTGGAACAAAACTGCATTAAAATAATTTGACTTCCGACTCATCTAAGAAAGATATTAAGGGATATTGTTGATTAACAGAAAATATATGGAAAGCATTAAATAGGGTCTACCATGAAATAAATGGCCATATCTTCGTCAAAAATTGCCCCATTTCAATTATGAAGGTGTTTTTAGAATTCAATCGATCTTTGAAACAAAACTGCATTAAAATAATTTGACTTCCGACTCATCTAAGAAAGATATTAAGAGATATTCTTCGACTAATAGAAAATATAAGGCAAACATTAAATATGGTCAACATTGAAATAAATGACCATATCTTCGTCAAAATTTGCCCCATTTCAATTATAAAGACGTTTTTGGAATTCGCTCGATCTTTGGAACAAAACTGCATTAAAATAATTTGACTTCCAACTCATCTAAGAAGGATATTAAGGGATATTCTTCGATAAATAGAAAATATATGGAAAGCATTAAATAGGGTCTACCTTGAAATAAATGGCCATATCTTCGTCAAAAATTGCCCCATTTCAATTATAAAGGTGTTTTTAG
The DNA here is from genome assembly GCF_018153295.1 of Drosophila grimshawi. Taxonomy (NCBI): domain Eukaryota; kingdom Metazoa; phylum Arthropoda; class Insecta; order Diptera; family Drosophilidae; genus Drosophila; species Drosophila grimshawi. The sequence continues at coordinate 24,557 of NW_025062720.1, read as the reverse complement.
AATTCGCTCGATCTTTGGAACAAAACTGCATTAAAATAATTTGACTTCCAACTCATCTAAGAAGGATATTAAGGGATATTCTTCGATAAATAGAAAATATAAGGCAAACATTAAATAGGGTCAACCTTGAAATAAATGGCCATATCTTCGTCAAAAATTGCCCCATTTCAATTATAAAGGTGTTTTTGGAATTCGCTCGATCTTTGGAACAAAACTGCATTAAAATAATTTGACTTCCGACTCATCTAAGAAAGATATTAAGGGATATTGTTGATTAACAGAAAATATATGGAAAGCATTAAATAGGGTCTACCTTGAAATAAATGGCCATATCTTCGTCCAAAATTGCCCCATTTCAATTATAAAGGTGTTTTTAGAATTCACTCGATCTTTGGAACAAAACTGCATTAAAATAATTTGACTTCCGACTCATCTAAGAAAGATATTAAGGGATATTCTTCGATTAATAGAAAATATATGGAAAGCATTAAACAGGGTCTACCTTGAAATAAATGGCCATATCTTCGTCAAAAATTGCCCCATTTCAATTATAAAGATGTTTTTGGAATTCGCTCGATCTTTGGAACAAAACTGCATTAAAATAATTTGACTTCCGACTCATCTAAGAAAGATATTAAGGGATATTCTTCGATAAATAGAAAATATATGGAAAGCATTATATAGGGTCTACCTTGAAATAAATGGCCATATCTTCGTCAAAAATTGCCCCATTTCAATTATAAAGATGTTTTTAGAATTCGCTCGATCTTTGGAACAAAACTGCATTAAAATAATTTGACTTCCAACTCATCTAAGAAGGATATTAAGGGATATTCTTCGATAAATAGAAAATATATGGAAAGCATGAAATTGGGTCTACCATGAAATAAATGGCCATATCTTCGTCAAAAATTGCCCCATTTCAATTATGAAGGTGTTTTCAGAATTCAATCGATCTTTGGAACAAAACTGCATTAAAATAATTTGACTTCCGACTCATCTAAGAAAGATATTAAGAGATATTCTTCGATTAATAGAAAATATAAGGCAAACATTAAATAGGGTCAACCTTGAAATAAATGGCCATATCTTCGTCAAAAATTGCCCCATTTCAATTATAAAGATGTTTTTAGAATTCACTCAATCTTTGAAACAAAACTGCATTAAAATTATTTGACTTCCGACTCATCTAAGAAAGATATTAAGGGATATTGTTGATTAACAGAAAATATATGGAAAGCATTAAATAGGGTCTACCATGAAATAAATGGCCATATCTTCGTCAAAAATTGCCCCATTTCAATTATGAAGGTGTTTTTAGAATTCAATCGATCTTTGAAACAAAACTGCATTAAAATAATTTGACTTCCGACTCATCTAAGAAAGATATTAAGAGATATTCTTCGACTAATAGAAAATATAAGGCAAACATTAAATATGGTCAACATTGAAATAAATGACCATATCTTCGTCAAAATTTGCCCCATTTCAATTATAAAGACGTTTTTGGAATTCGCTCGATCTTTGGAACAAAACTGCATTAAAATAATTTGACTTCCAACTCATCTAAGAAGGATATTAAGGGATATTCTTCGATAAATAGAAAATATATGGAAAGCATTAAATAGGGTCTACCTTGAAATAAATGGCCATATCTTCGTCAAAAATTGCCCCATTTCAATTATAAAGGTGTTTTTAGAATTCGCTCGATCTTTGGAACAAAACTGCATTAAAATAATTTGACTTCCGACTCATCTAAGAAAGATATTAAGGGATATTGTTGATTAACAGAAAATATATGGAAAGCATTAAATAGGGTCTACCTTGAAATAAATGGCCATATCTTCGTCCAAAATTGCCCCATTTCAATTATAAAGGTGTTTTTAGAATTCACTCAATCTTTGGAACAAAACTGCATTAAAATAATTTGACTTCCGACTCATCTAAGAAAGATATTAAGGGATATTCTTCGATAAATAGAAAATATATGGAAAGCATTAAATAGGGTCTACCTTGAAATAAATGGCCATATCTTCGTCAAAAATTGCCCCATTTCAATTATGAAGGTGTTTTTAGAATTCAATCGATCTTTGAAACAAAACTGCATTAAAATAATTTGACTTCCGACTCATCTAAGAAAGATATTAAGAGATATTCTTCGATTAATAGAAAATATAAGGCAAACATTAAATAGGGTCAACATTGAAATAAATGACCATATCTTCGTCAAAATTTGCCCCATTTCAATTATAAAGGTGTTTTTGGAATTCGCTCGATCTTTGGAACAAAACTGCATTAAAATAATTTGACTTCCGACTCATCTAAGAAGGATATTAAGGGATATTCTTGATAAATAGAAAATATAAGGCAAACATTAAATAGGGTCAACATTGAAATAAATGACCATATCTTCGTCAAAAATTGCCCCATTTCAATTATAAGGGTGTTTTTGGAATTCGCTCGATCTTTGGAACAAAACTGCATTAAAATAATTTGACTTCCGACTCATCTAAGAAAGATATTAAGGGATATTGTTGATTAACAGAAAATATATGGAAAGCATTAAATAGGGTCTACCTTGAAATAAATGGCCATATCTTCGTCAAAAATTGCCCCATTTCAATTATAAAGGTGTTTTTGGAATTCGCTCGATCTTTGGAACAAAACTGCATTAAAATAATTTGACTTCCGACTCATCTAAGAAGGATATTAAGGGATATTCTTCGATAAATAGAAAATATATGGAAAGCATTAAATAGGGTCTACCATAAAATAAATGGCCATATCTTCGTCAAAAATTGCCCCATTTCAATTATAAAGGTGTTTTTAGAATTCGCTCGATCTTTGGAACAAAACTGCATTAAAATAATTTGACTTCCGACTCATCTAAGAAAGATATTAAGGGATATTGTTGATTAACAGAAAATATATGGAAAGCATTAAATAGGGTCTACCTTGAAATAAATGGCCATATCTTCGTAACAAATTGCCCCATTTCAATTATAAAGGTGTTTTTAGAATTTACTCGATCTTAGGAACAAAACTGCATTAAAATAATTTGACTTCCGACTCATCTAAGAAAGATATTAAGGGATATTCTTCGATTAATAGAAAATATAAGGCAAACATTAAATAGGGTCAACCTTGAAATAAATGGCCATATCTTCGTCAAAAATTGCCCCATTTCAATTATAAAGGTGTTTTTGGAATTCGCTCGATCTTTGGAACAAAACTGCATTAAAATAATTTGACTTCCGACTCATCTAAGAAAGATATTAAGGGATATTGTTGATTAACAGAAAATATATGGAAAGCATTAAATAGGGTCTACCTTGAAATAAATGGCCATATCTTCGTCCAAAATTGCCCCATTTCAATTATAAAGGTGTTTTTAGAATTCACTCGATCTTTGGAACAAAACTGCATTAAAATTATTTGACTTCCGACTCATCTAAGAAAGATATTAAGGGATATTCTTCGATAAATAGAAAATATATGGAAAGCATTAAATAGGGTCTACCTTGAAATAAATGGCCATATCCTCGTCAAAAATTGCCCCATTTCAATTATAAAGATGTTTTTGGAATTCGCTCGATCTTTGGAACAAAACTGCATTAAAATAATTTGACTTCCGACTCATCTAAGAAAGATATTAAGGGATATTCTTCGATAAATAGAAAATATATGGAAAGCATTATATAGGGTCTACCTTGAAATAAATGGCCATATCTTCGTCAAAAAGTGCCCCATTTCAATTATGAAGGTGTTTTTAGAATTCAATCGATCTTTGGAACAAAACTGCATTAAAATAATTTGACTTCCGACTCATCTAAGAAAGATATTAAGAGATATTCTTCGATTAATAGAAAATATAAGGCAAACATTAAATAGGGTCAACCTTGAAATAAATGGCCATATCTTCGTCAAAAATTGCCCCATTTCAATTATAAAGATGTTTTTAGAATTCACTCAATCTTTGAAACAAAACTGCATTAAAATTATTTGACTTCCGACTCATCTAAGAAAGATATTAAGGGATATTGTTGATTAACAGAAAATATATGGAAAGCATTAAATAGGGTCTACCTTGAAATAAATGGCCATATCTTCGTCAAAAATTGCCCCATTTCAATTATAAAGGTGTTTTTAGAATTCACTCGATCTTTGGAACAAAACTGCATTAAAATTATTTGACTTCCGACTCATCTAAGAAAGATATTAAGGGATATTCTTCGATAAATAGAAAATATATGGAAAGCATTAAATAGGGTCTACCTTGAAATAAATGGCCATATCTTCGTCAAAAATTGCCCCATTTCAATTATAAAGGTGTTTTTAGAATTCAATCGATCTTTGGAACAAAACTGCATTAAAATAATTTGACTTCCGACTCATCTAAGAAAGATATTAAGAGATATTCTTCGATTAATAGAAAATATAAGGCAAACATTAAATAGGGTCAACCTTGAAATAAATGGCCATATCTTCGTCAAAAATTGCCCCATTTCAATTATGAAGGTGTTTTTAGAATTCAATCGATCTTTGGAACAAAACTGCATTAAAATAATTTGACTTCCGACTCATCTAAGAAAGATATTAAGAGATATTCTTCGATTAATAGAAAATATAAGGCAAACATTAAATAGGGTCAACCTTGAAATAAATGGCCATATCTTCGTCAAAAATTGCCCCATTTCAATTATAAAGATGTTTTTAGAATTCGCTCGATCTTTGGAACAAAACTGCATTAAAATAATTTGACTTCCGACTCATCTAAGAAAGATATTAAGGGATATTCTTCGATTAATAGAAAATATAAGGCAAACATTAAATAGGGTCAACCTTGAAATAAATGGCCATATCTTCGTCAAAAATTGCCCCATTTCAATTATAGAGGTGTTTTTAGAATTCACTCGATCTTTGGAACAAAACTGCATTAAAATTATTTGACTTCCGACTCATCTAAGAAAGATATTAAGGGATATTCTTCGATAAATAGAAAATATATGGAAAGCATTAAATACCTTGAAATAAATGGCCATATCTTCGTCAAAAATTGCCCCATTTCAATCATTAAGATGTTTTTGGAATTCGCTCGATCTTTGGAACAAAACTGCATTAAAATAATTTGACTTCCGACTCATCTAAGAAAGATATTAAGGGATATTCTTCGATAAATAGAAAATATATGGAAAGCATTATATAGGGTCTACCTTGAAATAAATGGCCATATCTTCGTCAAAAATTGCCCCATTTCAATTATAAAGATGTTTTTAGAATTCGCTCGATCTTTGGAACAAAACTGCATTAAAATAATTTGACTTCCAACTCATCTAAGAAGGATATTAAGGGATATTCTTCGATAAATAGAAAATATATGGAAAGCATGAAATTGGGTCTACCATGAAATAAATGGCCATATCTTCGTCAAAAATTGCCCCATTTCAATTATAAAGGTGTTTTTAGAATTCAATCGATCCTTGAAACAAAACTGCATTAAAATAATTTGACTTCCGACTCATCTAAGAAAGATATTAAGAGATATTCTTCGATTAATAGAAAATATAAGGCAAACATTAAATAGGGTCAACCTTGAAATAAATGGCCATATCTTCGTCAAAAATTGCCCCATTTCAATTATAAAGGTGTTTTTAGAATTCACTCAATCCTTGGAACAAAACTGCATTAAAATATTTTGACTTCCGACTCATCTAAGAAAGATATTAAGGGATATTCTTCGATTAATAGAAAATATAAGGCAAACATTAAATAGGGTCTACCTTGAATAAATGGTCATATCTTCGTCCAAAATTGCCCCCTTTCAATTATAAAGGTGTTTTTAGAATTCGCTCAATCTTTGGAACAAAACTGCATTAAAATAACTTGACTTCCGACTCATCTAAGAAAGATATTAAGGGATATTCTTCGATTAATAGAAAATATAAGGCAAACATTAAATAGGGTCAACCTTGAAATAAATGGCCATATCTTTGTCTCAAATTGGCCCATTTCAATTATAAAGGTGTTTTTAGAATTCACTCAATCTTTGAAACAAAACTGCATTAAAATGATTTGACTTCCGACTCATCTAAGAAAGATATTAAGAGATATTCTTCGATTAATAGAAAATATAAGGCAAACATTAAATACCAACCTTGAAATAAATGGCCATATCTTCGTCAAAAATTGCCCCATTTCAATTATAAAGGTGTTTTTGGAATTCGCTCGATCTTTGGAACAAAACTGCATTAAAATAATATGACTTCCGACTCATCTAAGAAAGATATTAAGGGATATTGTTGATTAACAGAAAATATATGGAAAGCATTAAATAGGGTCTACCTTGAAATAAATGGCCATATCTTCGTCCAAAATTGCCCCATTTCAATTATAAAGGTGTTTTTGGAATTCGCTCGATCTTTGGAACAAAACTGCATTAAAATAATTTGACTTCCGACTCATCTAAGAAAGATATTAAGGGATATTCTTCGATAAATAGAAAATATATGGAAAGCATTAAACAGGGTCTACCTTGAAATAAATGGCCATATCTTCGTCAAAAATTGCCCCATTTCAATTATAAAGATGTTTTTGGAATTCGCTCGATCTTTGGAACAAAACTGCATTAAAATAATTTGACTTCCGACTCATCTAAGAAAGATATTAAGGGATATTCTTCGATAAATAGAAAATATAAGGCAAACATTAAATACCAACCTTGAAATAAATGGCCATATCTTCGTCAAAAATTGCCCCATTTCAATTATAAAGATGTTTTTAGAATTCGCTCGATCTTTGGAACAAAACTGCATTAAAATAATTTGACTTCCAACTCATCTAAGAAGGATATTAAGGGATATTCTTCGATAAATAGAAAATATATGGAAAGCATGAAATTGGGTCTACCATGAAATAAATGGCCATATCTTCGTCAAAAATTGCCCCATTTCAATTATGAAGGTGTTTTTAGAATTCAATCGATCTTTGGAACAAAACTGCTTTAAAATAATTTGACTTCCGACTTATCTAAGAAAGATATTAAGAGATATTCTTCGATTAATAGAAAATATAAGGCAAACATTAAATAGGGTCAACCTTGAAATAAATGGCCATATCTTCGTCAAAAATTGCCCCATTTCAATTATAAAGATGTTTTTAGAATTCACTCAATCTTTGAAACAAAACTGCATTAAAATTATTTGACTTTCGACTCATCTAAGAAAGATATTAAGGGATATTGTTGATTAACAGAAAATATATGGAAAGCATTAAATAGGGTCTACCATGAAATAAATGGCCATATCTTCGTCAAACATTGCCCCATTTCAATTATGAAGGTGTTTTTAGAATTCAATCGATCTTTGAAACAAAACTGCATTAAAATAATTTGACTTCCGACTCATCTAAGAAAGATATTAAGAGATATTCTTCGACTAATAGAAAATATAAGGCAAACATTAAATATGGTCAACATTGAAATAAATGACCATATCTTCGTCAAAATTTGCCCCATTTCAATTATAAAGACGTTTTTGGAATTCGCTCGATCTTTGGAACAAAACTGCATTAAAATAATTTGACTTCCAACTCATCTAAGAAGGATATTAAGGGATATTCTTCGATAAATAGAAAATATATGGAAAGCATTAAATAGGGTCTACCTTGAAATAAATGGCCATATCTTCGTCAAAAATTGCCCCATTTCAATTATAAAGGTGTTTTTAGAATTCGCTCGATCTTTGGAACAAAACTGCATTAAAATAATTTGACTTCCGACTCATCTAAGAAAGATATTAAGGGATATTGTTGATTAACAGAAAATATATGGAAAGCATTAAATAGGGTCAACCTTGAAATAAATGGCCATATCTTTGTCTCAAATTGCCCCATTTCAATTATAAAGGTGTTTTTAGAATTCACTCAATCTTTGGAACAAAACTGCATTAAAATAATTTGACTTCCGACTCATCTAAGAAAGATATTAAGGGATATTCTTCGATAAATAGAAAATATATGGAAAGCATTAAATAGGGTCTACCTTGAAATAAATGGCCATATCTTCGTCAAAAATTGCCCCATTTCAATTATGAAGGTGTTTTTAGAATTCAATCGATCTTTGAAACAAAACTGCATTAAAATAATTTGACTTCCGACTCATCTAAGAAAGATATTAAGAGATATTCTTCGATTAATAGAAAATATAAGGCAAACATTAAATAGGGTCAACATTGAAATAAATGACCATATCTTCGTCAAAATTTGCCCCATTTCAATTATAAAGATGTTTTTGGAATTCGCTCGATCTTTGGAACAAAACTGCATTAAAATAATTTGACTTCCAACTCATCTAAGAAGGACATTAAGGGATATTCTTCGATAAATAGAAAATATATGGAAAACATTAAATAGGGTCAACATTGAAATAAATGACCATATCTTCGTCAAAAATTGCCCCATTTCAATTATAAGGGTGTTTTTGGAATTCGCTCGATCTTTGGAACAAAACTGCATTAAAATAATTTGACTTCCGAATCATCTAAGAAAGATATTAAGGGATATTGTTGATTAACAGAAAATATATGGAAAGCATTAAATAGGGTCTACCTTGAAATAAATGGCCATATCTTCGTCCAAAATTGCCCCATTTCAATTATAAAGGTGTTTTTGGAATTCGCTCGATCTTTGGAACAAAACTGCATTAAAATAATTTGACTTCCAACTCATCTAAGAAGGATATTAAGGGATATTCTTCGATAAATAGAAAATATATGGAAAGCATTAAATAGGGTCTACCATAAAATAAATGGCCATATCTTCGTCAAAAATTGCCCCATTTCAATTATAAAGGTGTTTTTAGAATTCGCTCGATCTTTGGAACAAAACTGCATTAAAATAATTTGACTTCCGACTCATCTAAGAAAGATATTAAGGGATAATGTTGATTAACAGAAAATATATGGAAAGCATTAAATAGGGTCTACCTTGAAATAAATGGCCATATCTTCGTAACAAATTGCCCCATTTCAATTATAAAGGTGTTTTTAGAATTTACTCGATCTTAGGAACAAAACTGCATTAAAATAATTTGACTTCCGACTCATCTAAGAAAGATATTAAGGGATATTCTTCGATTAATAGAAAATATAAGGCAAACATTAAATAGGGTCAACCTTGAAATAAATGGCCATATCTTCGTCAAAAATTGCCCCATTTCAATTATAAAGGTGTTTTTGGAATTCGCTCGATCTTTGGAACAAAACTGCATTAAAATAATTTGACTTCCGACTCATCTAAGAAAGATATTAAGGGATATTGTTGATTAACAGAAAATATATGGAAAGCATTAAATAGGGTCTACCTTGAAATAAATGGCCATATCTTCGTCCAAAATTGCCCCATTTCAATTATAAAGGTGTTTTTAGAATTCACTCGATCTTTGGAACAAAACTGCATTAAAATTATTTGACTTCCGACTCATCTAAGAAAGATATTAAGGGATATTCTTCGATAAATAGAAAATATATGGAAAGCATTAAATAGGGTCTACCTTGAAATAAATGGCCATATCCTCGTCAAAAATTGCCCCATTTCAATTATAAAGATGTTTTTGGAATTCGCTCGATCTTTGGAACAAAACTGCATTAAAATAATTTGACTTTCGACTCATCTAAGAAAGATATTAAGGGATATTCTTCGATAAATAGAAAATATATGGAAAGCATTATATAGGGTCTACCTTGAAATAAATGGCCATATCTTCGTCAAAAATTGCCCCATTTCAATTATAAAGATGTTTTTAGAATTCGCTCGATCTTTGGAACAAAACTGCATTAAAATAATTTGACTTCCAACTCATCTAAGAAGGATATTAAGGGATATTCTTCGATAAATAGAAAATATATGGAAAGCATGAAATTGGGTCTACCATGAAATAAATGGCCATATCTTCGTCAAAAATTGCCCCATTTCAATTATAAAGGTGTTTTTAGAATTCAATCGATCCTTGAAACAAAACTGCATTAAAATAATTTGACTTCCGACTCATCTAAGAAAGATATTAAGAGATATTCTTCGATTAATAGAAAATATAAGGCAAACATTAAATAGGGTCAACCTTGAAATAAATGGCCATATCTTCGTCAAAAATTGCCCCATTTCAATTATAAAGGTGTTTTTAGAATTCGCTCAATCTTTGGAACAAAACTGCATTAAAATAACTTGACTTCCGACTCATCTAAGAAAGATATTAAGGGATATTCTTCGATTAATAGAAAATATAAGGCAAACATTAAATAGGGTCAACCTTGAAATAAATGGCCATATCATTGTCTCAAATTGGCCCATTTCAATTGTAAAGGTGTTTTAAGAATTCACTGAATCTTTGGAACAAAACTGCATTAAAATAATTTGACTTCCGACTCATCTAAGAAAGATATTAAGAGATATTCTTCGATTAATAGAAAATATAAGGCAAACATTAAATAGGGTCAACCTTGAAATAAATGGCCATATCTTCGTCAAAAATTGCCCCATTTCAATTATAAAGGTGTTTTTAGAATTCGCTCAATCTTTGGAACAAAACTGCATTAAAATAACTTGACTTCCGACTCATCTAAGAAAGATATTAAGGGATATTCTTCGATTAATAGAAAATATAAGGCAAACATTAAATAGGGTCAACCTTGAAATAAATGGCCATATCTTCGTCAAAAATTGCCCCATTTCAATTATAAAGGTGTTTTTAGAATTCACTCAATCTTTGGAACAAAACTGCATTAAAATATTTTGACTTCCGACTCATCTAAGAAAGATATTAAGGGATATTCTTCGATTAATAGAAAATATAAGGCAAACATTAAATAGGGTCTACCTTGAAATAAATGGCCATATCTTCGTCAAAAATTGCCCCATTTCAATTATAAAGGTGTTTTTAGAATTCGCTCAATCTTTGGAACAAAACTGCATTAAAATAACTTGACTTCCGACTCATCTAAGAAAGATATTAAGGGATATTCTTCGATTAATAGAAAATATAAGGCAAACATTAAATAGGGTCAACCTTGAAATAAATGGCCATATCTTTGTCTCAAATTGGCCCATTTCAATTATAAAGGTGTTTTTAGAATTCACTTAATCTTTGGAACAAAACTGCATTAAAATGATTTGACTTCCGACTCATCTAAGAAAGATATTAAGAGATATTCTTCGATTAATAGAAAATATAAGGCAAACATTAAATACCAACCTTGAAATAAATGGCCATATCTTCGTCAAAAATTGCCCCATTTCAATTATAAAGGTGTTTTTGGAATTCGCTCGATCTTTGGAACAAAACTGCATTAAAATAATTTGACTTCCGACTCATCTAAGAAAGATATTAAGGGATATTGTTGATTAACAGAAAATATATGGAAAGCATTAAATAGGGTCTACCTTGAAATAAATGGCCATATCTTCGTCCAAAATTGCCCCATTTCAATTATAAAGGTGTTTTTGGAATTCGCTCGATCTTTGGAACAAAACTGCATTAAAATAATTTGACTTCCGACTCATCTAAGAAAGATATTAAGGGATATTCTTCGATAAATAGAAAATATATGGAAAGCATTATATAGGGTCTACCTTGAAATAAATGGCCATATCTTCGTCAAAAATTGCCCCATTTCAATTATAAAGATGTTTTTAGAATTCGCTCGATCTTTGGAACAAAACTGCATTAAAATAATTTGACTTCCAACTCATCTAAGAAGGATATTAAGGGATATTCTTCGATAAATAGAAAATATATGGAAAGCATGAAATTGGGTCTACCATGAAATAAATGGCCATATCTTCGTCAAAAATTGCCCCATTTCAATTATGAAGGTGTTTTTAGAATTCAATCGATCTTTGGAACAAAACTGCATTAAAATAATTTGACTTCCGACTCATCTAAGAAAGATATTAAGAGATATTCTTCGATTAATAGAAAATATAAGGCAAACATTAAATAGGGTCAACCTTGAAATAAATGGCCATATCTTCGTCAAAAATTGCCCCATTTCAATTATAAAGATGTTTTTAGAATTCACTCAATCTTTGAAACAAAACTGCATTAAAATTATTTGACTTCCGACTCATCTAAGAAAGATATTAAGGGATATTGTTGATTAACAGAAAATATATGGAAAGCATTAAATAGGGTCTACCATGAAATAAATGGCCATATCTTCGTCAAAAATTGCCCCATTTCAATTATGAAGGTGTTTTTAGAATTCAATCGATCTTTGAAACAAAACTGCATTAAAATAATTTGACTTCCGACTCATCTAAGAAAGATATTAAGAGATATTCTTCGACTAATAGAAAATATAAGGCAAACATTAAATATGGTCAACATTGAAATAAATGACCATATCTTCGTCAAAATTTGCCCCATTTCAATTATAAAGACGTTTTTGGAATTCGCTCGATCTTTGGAACAAAACTGCATTAAAATAATTTGACTTCCAACTCATCTAAGAAGGATATTAAGGGATATTCTTCGATAAATAGAAAATATATGGAAAGCATTAAATAGGGTCTACCTTGAAATAAATGGCCATATCTTCGTCAAAAATTGCCCCATTTCAATTATAAAGGTGTTTTTAGAATTCGCTCGATCTTTGGAACAAAACTGCATTAAAATAATTTGACTTCCGACTCATCTAAGAAAGATATTAAGGGATATTGTTGATTAACAGAAAATATATGGAAAGCATTAAATAGGGTCTACCTTGAAATAAATGGCCATATCTTCGTCCAAAATTGCCCCATTTCAATTATAAAGGTGTTTTTAGAATTCACTCGATCTTTGGAACAAAACTGCATTAAAATAATTTGACTTCCGACTCATCTAAGAAAGATATTAAGGGATATTCTTCGATAAATAGAAAATATATGGAAAGCATTAAATAGGGTCTACCTTGAAATAAATGGCCATATCTTCGTCAAAAATTGCCCCATTTCAATTATGAAGGTGTTTTTAGAATTCAATCGATCTTTGAAACAAAACTGCATTAAAATAATTTGACTTCCGACTCATCTAAGAAAGATATTAAGAGATATTCTTCGATTAATAGAAAATATAAGGCAAACATTAAATAGGGTCAACATTGAAATAAATGACCATATCTTCGTCAAAATTTGCCCCATTTCAATTATAAAGGTGTTTTTGGAATTCGCTCGATCTTTGGAATAAAACTGCATTAAAATAATTTGACTTCCAACTCATCTAAGAAGGATATTAAGGGATATTCTTCGATAAATAGAAAATATAAGGCAAACATTAAATACGGCAACCTTGAAATAAATGGCCATATCTTCGTAAAAAATTGCCCCATTTCAATTATAAAGGTGTTTTTGGAATTCGCTCGATCTTTGGAACAAAACTGCATTAAAATGATTTGACTTCCGACTCATCTAAGAAAGATATTAAGAGATATTCTTCGATTAATAGAAAATATAAGGCAAACATTAAATACCAACCTTGAAATAAATGGCCATATCTTCGTAAAAAATTGCCCCATTTCAATTATAAAGGTGTTTTTAGAATTCACTTGATCTTTGAAACAAAACTGCATTAAAAGAATTTGACTTCCAACTCATCTAAGAAAGATATTAAGGGATATTCTTCGAATAATAGAAAATATATGGAAAGCATTAAATAGGGTCTACCTTGAAATAAATGGCCATATCTTCGTCAAAAATTGCCCTATTTCAATTATAAAGGTGTTTTTAGAATTCACTTGATCTTTGAAACAAAACTGCATTAAAATAATTTGACTTCCAACTCATCTAAGAAAGATATTAAGGGATATTCTTCGAATAATAGAAAATATATGGAAAGCATTAAATAGGGTCTACCTTGAAATAAATGGCCATATCTTCGTCAAAAATTGCCCCATTTCAATTATAAAGGTGTTTTTAGAATTCACTCAATCTTTGAAACAAAACTGCATTAAAATAATTTGTCTACCGACTCATCTAAGAAAGATATTAAGGGATATTCTTCAATAAATAGGAAATATATGGAAAGCATTAAATAGGGTCTACCTTGAAATAAATGGCCATATCTTCGTCAAAAATTGCCCCATTTCAATTATAAAGGTGTTTTTAGAATTCGCTCGATCTTTGGAACAAAACTGCATTAAAATAATTTGACTTCCGACTCATCTAAGAAAGATATTAAGGGATATTGTTGATTAACAGAAAATATATGGAAAGCATTAAATAGGGTCTACCTTGAAATAAATGGCCATATCTTCGTCAAAATTTGCCCCATTTCAATTATAAAGGTGTTTTTGGAATTCGCTCGATCTTTGGAACAAAACTGCATTAAAATAATTTGACTTCCAACTCATCTAAGAAGGATATTAAGGGATATTCTTCGATAAATAGAAAATATATGGAAAGCATTAAATAGGGTCTACCTTGAAATAAATGGCCATATCTTCGTCAAAAATTGCCCCATTTCAATTATAAAGGTGTTTTTAGAATTCGCTCGATCTTTGGAACAAAACTGCATTAAAATAATTTGACTTCCGACTCATCTAAGAAAGATATTAAGGGATATTGTTGATTAACAGAAAATATATGGAAAGCATTAAATAGGGTCTACCTTGAAATAAATGGCCATATCTTCGTAACAAATTGCCCCATTTCAATTATAAAGGTGTTTTTAGAATTTACTCGATCTTAAGAACAAAACTGCATTAAAATAATTTGACTTCCGACTCATCTAAGAAAGATATTAAGGGATATTCTTCGATTAATAGAAAATATAAGGCAAACATTAAATAGGGTCAACCTTGAAATAAATGGCCATATCTTCGTCAAAAATTGCCCCATTTCAATTATAAAGGTGTTTTTGGAATTCGCTCGATCTTTGGAACAAAACTGCATTAAAATAATTTGACTTCCGACTCATCTAAGAAAGATATTAAGGGATATTGTTGATTAACAGAAAATATATGGAAAGCATTAAATAGGGTCTACCTTGAAATAAATGGCCATATCTTCGTCCAAAATTGCCCCATTTCAATTATAAAGGTGTTTTTAGAATTCACTCGATCTTTGGAACAAAACTGCATTAAAATTATTTGACTTCCGACTCATCTAAGAAAGATATTAAGGGATATTCTTCGATAAATAGAAAATATATGGAAAGCATTAAATAGGGTCTACCTTGAAATAAATGGCCATATCTTCGTCAAAAATTGCCCCATTTCAATTATAAAGGTGTTTTTAGAATTCGCTCGATCTTTGGAACAAAACTGCATTAAAATAATTTGACTTCCGACTCATCTAAGAAAGATATTAAGAGATATTCTACGATAAATAGAAAATATAAGGCAAACATTAAATAGGGTCAACATTGAAATAAATGACCATATCTTCGTCAAAATTTGCCCCATTTCAATTATAAAGATGTTTTTGGAATTCGCTCGATCTTTGGAACAAAACTGCATTAAAATAATTTGACTTCCAACTCATCTAAGAAGGATATTAAGGGATATTCTTCGATAAATAGAAAATATATGGAAAGCATTAAATAGGGTCTACCTTGAAATAAATGGCCATATCTTCGTCAAAAATTGCCCCATTTCAATTATAAAGGTGTTTTTAGAATTCGCTCGATCTTTGGAACAAAACTGCATTAAAATAATTTGACTTCCGACTCATCTAAGAAAGATATTAAGGGATATTCTTCGATAAATAGAAAATATATGGAAAGCATTATATAGGGTCTACCTTGAAATAAATGGCCATATCTTCGTCAAAAATTGCCCCATTTCAATTATAAAGATGTTTTTAGAATTCGCTCGATCTTTGGAACAAAACTGCATTAAAATATTTTGACTTCCAACTCATCTAAGAAGGATATTAAGGGATATTCTTCGATAAATAGAAAATATATGGAAAGCATGAAATTGGGTCTACCATGAAATAAATGGCCATATCTTCGTCAAAAATTGCCCCATTTCAATTATGAAGGTGTTTTTAGAATTCAATCGATCTTTGAAACAAAACTGCATTAAAATAATTTGACTTCCGACTCATCTAAGAAAGATATTAAGAGATATTCTTCGATTAATAGAAAATATAAGGCAAACATTAAATAGGGTCAACCTTGAAATAAATGGCCATATCTTCGTCAAAAATTGCCCCATTTCAATTATAAAGATGTTTTTAGAATTCACTCAATCTTTGAAACAAAACTGCATTAAAATTATTTGACTTCCGACTCATCTAAGAAAGATATTAAGGGATATTGTTGATTAACAGAAAATATATGGAAAGCATTAAATAGGGTCTACCTTGAAATAAATGGCCATATCTTCGTCAAAAATTGCCCTATTTCAATTATAAAGGTGTTTTTAGAATTCACTTGATCTTTGAAACAAAACTGCATTAAAATAATTTGACTTCCGACTCATCTAAGAAAGATATTAAGGGATATTCTTCGAATAATAGAAAATATATGGAAAGCATTAAATAGGGTCAACCTTGAAATAAATGGCCATATCTTCGTCAAAAATTGCCCCATTTCAATTATAAAGGTGTTTTTAGAATTCACTCAATCTTTGGAACAAAACTGCATTAAAATATTTTGACTTCCGACTCATCTAAGAAAGATATTAAGGGATATTCTTCGATTAATAGAAAATATAAGGCAAACATTAAATAGGGTCTACCTTGAAATAAATGGCCATATCTTCGTCAAAAATTGCCCCATTTCAATTATAAAGGTGTTTTTAGAATTCGCTCAATCTTTGGAACAAAACTGCATTAAAATAATTTGACTTCCGACTCATCTAAGAAAGATATTAAGGGATATTCTTCGATTAATAGAAAATATAAGGCAAACATTAAATAGGGTCAACCTTGAAATAAATGGCCATATCTTTGTCTCAAATTGGCCCATTTCAATTATAAAGATGTTTTTAGAATTCACTCAATCTTTGGAACAAAACTGCATTAAAATGATTTGACTTCCGACTCATCTAAGAAAGATATTAAGAGATATTCTTCGATTAATAGAAAATATAAGGTAAACATTAAATACCAACCTTGAAATAAATGGCCATATCTTCGTCAAAAATTGCCCCATTTCAATTATAAAGGTGTTTTTGGAATTCGCTCGTTCTTTGGAACAAAACTGCATTAAAATAATTTGACTTCCGACTCATCCAAGAAAGATATTAAGGGATATTGTTGATTAACAGAAAATATATGGAAAGCATTAAATAGGGTCTACCTTGAAATAAATGGCCATATCTTCGTCAAAAATTGCCCCATTTCAATTATAAAGGTGTTTTTGGAATTCGCTCGATCTTTGGAACAAAACTGCATTAAAATAATTTGACTTCCAACTCATCTAAGAAGGATATTAAGGGATATTCTTCGATAAATAGAAGATATATGGGAAAGCATTTAATAGGGTCTACCATGAAATAAATGGCCATATCTTCGTCAAAAATTGCCCCATTTCAATTATGAAGGTGTTTTTAGAATTCAATCGATCTTTGAAACAAAACTGCTTTAAAATAATTTGACTTCCGACTCATCTAAGAAAGATATTAAGGGATATTGTTGATTAACAGAAAATATATGGAAAGCATTAAATAGGGTCTACCTTGAAATAAATGGCCATATCTTCGTCCAAAACTGCCCCATTTCAATTATAAAGGTGTTTTTAGAATTCACTCAATCTTTGGAACAAAACTGCATTAAAATAATTTGACTTCCGACTCATCTAAGAAAGATATTAAGGGATATTCTTCGATAAATAGAAAATATATGGAAAGCATTAAATAGGGTCTACCTTGAAATAAATGGCCATATCTTCGTCAAAAATTGCCCCATTTCAATTATAAAGGTGTTTTTGGAATTCGCTCGATCTTTGGAAC
This sequence comes from Drosophila grimshawi, assembly GCF_018153295.1. Classification (NCBI taxonomy): domain Eukaryota; kingdom Metazoa; phylum Arthropoda; class Insecta; order Diptera; family Drosophilidae; genus Drosophila; species Drosophila grimshawi. The sequence continues at coordinate 6,627 of NW_025062720.1, read as the reverse complement.
AAAACTGCATTAAAATAATTTGACTTCCAACTCATCTAAGAAGGATATTAAGGGATATTCTTCGATAAATAGAAAATATATGGAAAGCATTAAATAGGGTCTACCATGAAATAAATGGCCATATCTTCGTCAAAAATTGCCCCATTTCAATTATGAAGGTGTTTTTAGAATTCAATCGATCTTTGAAACAAAACTGCATTAAAATAATTTGACTTCCGACTCATCTAAGAAAGATATTAAGATATATTCTTCGATTAATAGAAAATATAAGGCAAACATTAAATAGGGTCAACATTGAAATAAATGACCATATCTTCGTCAAAATTTGCCCCATTTCAATTATAAAGGTGTTTTTGGAATTCGCTCGATCTTTGGAACAAAACTGCATTAAAATAATTTGACTTTCGACTCATCTAAGAAGGATATTAAGGGATATTCTTCGATAAATAGAAAATATATGGAAAGCATTAAATAGGGTCTACCTTGAAATAAATGGCCATATCTTCGTCAAAAATTGCCCCATTTCAATTATAAAGGTGTTTTTAGAATTCGCTCGATCTTTGGAACAAAACTGCATTAAAATAATTTGACTTCCGACTCATCTAAGAAAGATATTAAGGGATATTGTTGATTAACAGAAAATATATGGAAAGCATTAAATAGACCCTACCTTGAAATAAATGGCCATATCTTCGTCCAAAATTGCCCCATTTCAATTATAAAGGTGTTTTTGGAATTCGCTCGATCTTTGGAACAAAACTGCATTAAAATAATTTGACTTCCAACTCATCTAAGAAGGATATTAAGGGATATTCTTCGATAAATAGAAAATATATGGAAAGCATTAAATAGGGTCTACCATGAAATAAATGGCCATATCTTCGTCAAAAATTGCCCCATTTCAAGTATGAAGGTGTTTTTAGAATTCAATCGATCTTTGAAACAAAACTACATTAAAATAATTTGACTTCCGACTCATCTAAGAAAGATATTAAGGGATATTGTTGATTAACAGAAAATATATGGAAAGCATTAAATAGGGTCTACCTTGAAATAAATGGCCATATCTTCGTCCAAAATTGCCCCATTTCAATTATAAAGGTGTTTTTAGAATTCGCTCGATCTTTGGAACGAAACTGCATTAAAATAATTTGACTTCCGACTCATCTAAGAAAGATATTAAGGGATATTCTTCGATAAATAGAAAATATATGGAAAGCATTAAATAGGGTCTACCTTGAAATAAATGGCCATATCTTCGTCAAAAATTGCCCCATTTCAATTATAAAGGTGTTTTTAGAATTCGCTCGATCTTTGGAACAAAACTGCATTAAAATAATTTGACTTCCGACTCATCTAAGAAAGATATTAAGGGATATTGTTGATTAACAGAAAATATATGGAAAGCATTAAATAGGGTCTACCTTGAAATAAATGGCCATATCTTCGTAACAAATTGCCCCATTTCAATTATAAAGGTGTTTTTAGAATTTACTCGATCTTAAGAACAAAACTGCATTAAAATAATTTGACTTCCGACTCATCTAAGAAAGATATTAAGGGATATTCTTCGATTAATAGAAAATATAAGGCAAACATTAAATAGGGTCAACCTTGAAATAAATGGCCATATCTTCGTCAAAAATTGCCCCATTTCAATTATAAAGGTGTTTTTGGAATTCGCTCGATCTTTGGAACAAAACTGCATTAAAATAATTTGACTTCCGACTCATCTAAGAAAGATATTAAGAGATATTGTTGATTAACAGAAAATATATGGAAAGCATTAAATAGGGTCTACCTTGAAATAAATGGCCATATCTTCGTCAAAAATTGCCCCATTTCAATTATAAAGGTGTTTTTAGAATTCACTCGATCTTTGAAACAAAACTGCATTAAAATAATTTGACTTCCGACTCATCTAAGAAAGATATTAAGGGATATTCTTCGATAAATAGAAAATATATGGAAAGCATTAAATAGGGTCTACCTTGAAATAAATGGCCATATCTTCGTCAAAAATTGCCCCATTTCAATTATAAAGATGTTTTTGGAATTCGCTCGATCTTTGGAACAAAACTGCATTAAAATAATTTGACTTCCGACTCATCTAAGAAAGATATTAAGGGATATTCTTCGATAAATAGAAAATATATGTAAAGCATTATATAGGGTCTACCTTGAAATAAATGGCCATATCTTCGTCAAAATTTGCCCCATTTCAATTATAAAGACGTTTTTGGAATTCGCTCGATCTTTGGAACAAAACTGCATTAAAATAATTTGACTTCCGACTCATCTAAGAAAGATATTAAGGGATATTCTTCGATTAATAGAAAATATAAGGCAAACATTAAATAGGGTCTACCTTGAAATAAATGGCCATATCTTCGTCAAAAATTGCCCCATTTCAATTATAAAGGTGTTTTTGGAATTCGCTCGATCTTTGGAACAAAACTGCATTAAAATAATTTGACTTCCGACTCATCTAAGAAAGATATTAAGGGATATTCTTCGATAAATAGAAAATATATGGAAAGCATTATATAGGGTCTACCTTGAAATAAATGGCCATATCTTCGTCAAAAATTGCCCCATTTCAATTATAAAGATGTTTTTGGAATTCGCTCGATCTTTGGAACAAAACTGCATTAAAATAATTTGACTTCCGACTCATCTAAGAAAGATATTAAGGGATATTCTTCGATAAATAGAAAATATATGGAAAGCATTATATAGGGTCTACCTTGAAATAAATGGCCATATCTTCGTCAAAAATTGCCCCATTTCAATTATAAAGATGTTTTTAGAATTCGCTCGATCTTTGGAACAAAACTGCATTAAAATAATTTGACTTCCAACTCATCTAAGACAGATATTAAGGGATATTCTTCGATAAATAGAAAATATATGGAAAGCATGAAATTGGGTCTACCATGAAATAAATGGCCATATCTTCGTCAAAAATTGCCCCATTTCAATTATGAAGGTGTTTTTAGAATTCAATCGATCTTTGGAACAAAACTGCATTAAAATAATTTGACTTCCGACTCATCTAAGAAAGATATTAAGAGATATTCTTCGATTAATAGAAAATATAAGGCAAACATTAAATAGGGTCAACCTTGAAATAAATGGCCATATCTTCGTCAAAAATTGCCCCATTTCAATTATAAAGATGTTTTTGGAATTCGCGCGATCTTTGGAACAAAACCGCATTAAATTAATTTGACTCCCGACTCATCTAAGAAAGATATTAAGGGATATTCTTCGATAAATAGAAAATATATGTAAAGCATTATATAGGGTCTACCTTGAAATAAATGGCCATATCTTCGTCAAAATTTGCCCCATTTCAATTATAAAGACGTTTTTGGAATTCGCTCGATCTTTGGAACAAAACTGCATTAAAATAATTTGACTTCCGACTCATCTAAGAAAGATATTAAGGGATATTCTTCGATTAATAGAAAATATAAGGCAAACATTAAATAGGGTCTACCTTGAAATAAATGGCCATATCTTCGTCAAAAATTGCCCCATTTCAATTATAAAGGTGTTTTTGGAATTCGCTCGATCTTTGGAACAAAACTGCATTAAAATAATTTGACTTCCGACTCATCTAAGAAAGATATTAAGGGATATTGTTGATTAACAGAAAATATATGGAAAGCATTAAATAGGGTCTACCTTGAAATAAATGGCCATATCTTCGTCCAAAATTGCCCCATTTAATTTATAAAGGTGTTTTTAGAATTCACTCGATCTTTGGAACAAAACTGCATTAAAATTATTTGACTTCCGACTCATCTAAGAAAGATATTAAGGGATATTCTTCGATAAATAGAAAATATATGGAAAGCATTAAATAGGGTCTACCTTGAAATAAATGGCCATATCTTCGTCAAAAATTGCCCCATTTCAATTATAAAGATGTTTTTGGAATTCGCTCGATCTTTGGAACAAAACTGCATTAAAATAATTTGACTTCCGACTCATCTAAGAAAGATATTAAGGGATATTCTTCGATAAATAGAAAATATATGGAAAGCATTATATAGGGTCTACCTTGAAATAAATGGCCATATCTTCGTCAAAAATTGCCCCATTTCAATTATAAAGATGTTTTTAGAATTCGCTCGATCTTTGGAACAAAACTGCATTAAAATAATTTGACTTCCAACTCATCTAAGACAGATATTAAGGGATATTCTTCGATAAATAGAAAATATATGGAAAGCATGAAATTGGGTCTACCATGAAATAAATGGCCATATCTTCGTCAAAAATTGCCCCATTTCAATTATGAAGGTGTTTTTAGAATTCAATCGATCTTTGGAACAAAACTGCATTAAAATAATTTGACTTCCGACTCATCTAAGAAAGATATTAAGAGATATTCTTCGATTAATAGAAAATATAAGGCAAACATTAAATAGGGTCAACCTTGAAATAAATGGCCATATCTTCGTCAAAAATTGCCCCATTTCAATTATAAAGGTGTTTTTAGAATTCACTCAATCTTTGAAACAAAACTGCATTAAAATAATTTGACTTCCGACTCATCTAAGAAAGATATAAGATAAAGATAAAGGTGTTTTTAGAATTCACTCAATCTTTGGAACAAAACTGCTTTAAAATTATTTGAATTCCGACTCATCTAAGAAAGATATTAAGGGATATTCTTCGATAAATAGAAAATATATGGAAAGCATTAAATACCTTGAAATAAATGGCCATATCTTCGTCAAAAATTGCCCCATTTCAATCATTAAGATGTTTTTGGAATTCGCTCGATCTTTGGAACAAAACTGCATTAAAATAATTTGACTTCCGACTCATCTAAGAAGGATATTAAGGGATATTCTTCGATAAATAGAAAATATATGGAAAGCATTAAATAGGGTCTACCATGAAATAAATGGCCATATCTTCGTCAAAAATTGCCTTATTTCAATTATGAAGGTGTTTTTAGAATTCAATCGATCTTTGGAACAAAACTGCATTAAAATAATTTGACTTCCGACTCATCTAAGAAAGATATTAAGAGATATTCTTCGATTAATAGAAAATATAAGGCAAACATTAAATAGGGTCAACATTGAAATAAATGACCATATCTTCGTCAAAATTTGCCCCATTTCAATTATAAAGGTGTTTTTGGAATTCGCTCGATCTTTGGAATAAAACTGCATTAAAATAATTTGACTTCCAACTCATCTAAGAAGGATATTAAGGGATATTCTTCGATAAATAGAAAATATAAGGCAAACATTAAATAGGGTCAACCTTGAAATAAATGGCCATATCTTCGTCAAAAATTGCCCCATTTCAATTGTAAAGGTGTTTTTGGAATTCGCTCGATCTTTGGAACAAAACTGCATTAAAATAATTTGACTTCCGACTCATCTAAGAAAGATATTAAGGGATATTGTTGATTAACAGAAAAAATATGGAAAGCATTAAATAGGGTCTACCTTGAAATAAATGGCCATATCTTCGTCCAAAATTGCCCCATTTCAATTATAAAGGTGTTTTTTAGAATTCACTCGATCTTTGGAACAAAACTGCATTAAAATTATTTGACTTCCGACTCATCTAAGAAAGATATTAAGGGATATTCTTCGATAAATAGAAAATATATGGAAAGCATTAAACAGGGTCTACCTTGAAATAAATGGCCATATCTTCGTCAAAAATTGCCCCATTTCAATTATAAAGATGTTTTTGGAATTCGCTCGATCTTTGGAACAAAACTGCATTAAAATAATTTGACTTCCGACTCATCTAAGAAAGATATTAAGGGATATTCTTCGATAAATAGAAAATATATGGAAAGCATTATATAGGGTCTACCTTGAAATAAATGGCCATATCTTCGTCAAAAATTGCCCCATTTCAATTATAAAGATGTTTTTAGAATTCGCTCGATCTTTGGAACAAAACTGCATTAAAATAATTTGACTTCCAACTCATCTAAGAAGGATATTAAGGGATATTCTTCGATAAATAGAAAATATATGGAAAGCATGAAATTGGGTCTACCATGAAATAAATGGCCATATCTTCGTCAAAAATTGCCCCATTTCAATTATGAAGGTGTTTTTAGAATTCAATCGATCTTTGGAACAAAACTGCATTAAAATAATTTGACTTCCGACTCATCTAAGAAAGATATTAAGAGATATTCTTCGATTAATAGAAAATATAAGGCAAACATTAAATAGGGTCAACCTTGGAAATAAATGGCCATATCTTCGTCAAAAATTGCCCCATTTCAATTATAAAGATGTTTTTAGAATTCACTCAATCTTTGAAACAAAACTGCATTAAAATTATTTGACTTCCGACTCATCTAAGAAAGATATTAAGGGATATTGTTGATTAACAGAAAATATATGGAAAGCATTAAATAGGGTCTACCATGAAATAAATGGCCATATCTTCGTCAAAAATTGCCCCATTTCAATTATGAAGGTGTCTTTAGAATTCAATCGATCTTTGAAACAAAACTGCATTAAAATAATTTGACTTCCGACTCATCTAAGAAAGATATTAAGAGATATTCTTCGACTAATAGAAAATATAAGGCAAACATTAAATATGGTCAACATTGAAATAAATGAC
>NW_025062719.1:0-160715 GCF_018153295.1 Drosophila grimshawi | reverse complement strand
ACCTTTATAATTGAAGTGGGGCAATTTTTGACGAAGATATGGCCATTTATTTCAAGGTAGACCCTATTTAATGCTTTCCATATATTTTCTATTTATCGAAGAATTTCCCTTAATATCTTTCTTAGATGAGTCGGAAGTCAAATTATTTTAATGCAGTTTTATTCCAAAGATCAAGTGAATTCTAAAAACACCTTTATAATTGAAATGGGGCAATTTTTGACGAAGATATGGCCATTTATTTCAAGGTAGACCCTATTTAATGCTTTCCATATATTTTCTATTTATCGAAGATATCCCCTTAATATCTTTTTTAGATGAGTGGTCGTCAAATTAGTTTTGATGCAGTTTTGTTTCAAGATTAAACGAATTCTAAAAACACCTTTATAATTGAAATTGGGCAATTTTAGATGAAGATATGGCCATTTATTTCAAGGTAGACCATATTTAATGCTTTCCATATATTTTCTATTTATCGAAGAATATCCCTTAATATCTTTTTTAGATGAGTCGGAAGTCAAATTATTTTAATGCAGTTTTGTTCCAAAGATCAAGTGAATTCTAAAAACACCTTTATAATTGAAATGGGGCAATTTTTGACGAAGATATGGCCATTTATTTCAAGGTAGACCCTATTTAATGCTTTCCATATATTTTCTATTTATCGAAGAATATCCCTTAATATATTTCTTAGATGTGTCGGAAGTCAAATTATTTTAATGCAGTTTTGTTCCAAAGATCGAGTGAATTCTAAAAACACCTTTATAATTGAAATGGGGCAATTTTTGACGAAGATATGGCCATTTATTTCAAGGTAGACCCTATTTAATGCTTTCCATATATTTTCTATTTATCGAAGAATATCCCTTAATATCTTTCTTAGATGAGTCGGAAGTCAAATTATTTTAAAGCAGTTTTGTTTCAAAGATCGAGTGAATTCTAAAAACACCTTTATAATTGAAGTGGGGCAATTTTTGACGAAGATATGGCCATTTATTTCAAGGTAGACCCTATTTAATGCTTTCCATATATTTTCTATTTATCGAAGAATATCCCTTAATATCTTTTTTAGATGAGTCGGAAGTCAAATTATTTTAATGCAGTTTTGTTTCAAAGATCAAGCGAATTCTTAAAACACCTTTATAATTGAAATTGGGCAATTTTAGATGAAGATATGGCCATTTATTTCAAGGTAGACCCTATTTAATGCTTTCCATATATTTTCTATTTATCGAAGAATATCCCTTAATATCTTTCTTAGATGAGTCGGAAGTCAAATTATTTTAATGCAGTTTTGTTCCAAAGATTGAGCGAATTCTAAAAACACCTTTATAATTGAAATGGGGCAATTTTTGACGAAGATATGGCCATTTATTTCAAGGTAGACTCTATTTAATGCTTTCCATATATTTTCTATTTATCGAAGAATATCCCTTAATATCTTTCTTAGATGAGTCGGAAGTCAAATTATTTTAATGCAGTTTTGTTTCAAAGATTAAGCGAATTCTAAAAACACCTTTATAATTGAAATGGGGCAGTTTTTGACGAAGATATGGCCATTTATTTCAAGGTAGACCCTATTTAATGCTTTCCATATATTTTCTATTTATCGAATATCCCTTAATATCTTTCTTAGATGAGTCGGAAGTCAAATTATTTTAATGCAGTTTTCTTCCAAAGATCAAGTGAATTCTAAAAACACCTTTATAATTGAAATGGGGCAATTTTTGACGAAGATATGGCCATTTATTTCAAGGTAGACCCTATTTAATGCTTTCCATATATTTTCTATTTATCGAAGAATATCCCTTAATATCTTTCTTAGATGAGTCGGAAGTCAAATTATTTTAATGCAGTTTTGTTTCAAAGATCAAGCGAATTCTAAAAACACCTTTATAATTGAAATTGGGCAATTTTAGATGAAGATATGGCCATTTATTTCAAGGTAGACCCTATTTAATGCTTTCCATATATTTTCTATTTATCGAAGAATATCCCTTAATATCTTTTTTAGATGAGTCGGAAGTCAAATTATTTTAATGCAGTTTTGTTCCAAAGATCAAGTGAATTCTAAAAACACCTTTATAATTGAAATGGGGCAATTTTTGACGAAGATATGGCCATTTATTTCAAGGTAGACCCTATTTAATGCTTTCCATATATTTTCTATTTATCGAAGAATTTCCCTTAATATCTTTCTTAGATGAGTCGGAAGTCAAATTATTTTAATGCAGTTTTATTCCAAAGATCGAGTGAATTCTAAAAACACCTTTATAATTGAAATGGGGCAATTTTTGACGAAGATATGGCCATTTATTTCAAGGTAGACCCTATTTAATGCTTTCCATATATTTTCTATTTATCGAAGAATATCCCTTAATATCTTTTTTAGATGAGTCGGAAGTCAAATTATTTTAATGCAGTTTTGTTTCAAAGATCAAGCGAATTCTTAAAACACCTTTATAATTGAAATTGGGCAATTTTAGATGAAGATATGGCCATTTATTTCAAGGTAGACCCTATTTAATGCTTTCCATATATTTTCTATTTATCGAAGAATATCCCTTAATATCTTTCTTAGATGAGTCGGAAGTCAAATTATTTTAATGCAGTTTTGTTCCAAAGATCGAGCGAATTCTAAAAACACCTTCATAATTGAAATGGGGCAGTTTTTATCGAAGATATGGCCATTTATTTCAAGGTAGACCCTATTTAATGCTTTCCATATATTTTCTATTTATCGAAGAATATCCCTTAATATCTTTCTTAGATGAGTCGGAAGTCAAATTATTTTAATGCAGTTTTGTTTCAAAGATTAAGCGAATTCTAAAAACACCTTTATAATTGAAGTGGGGCAATTTTTGACGAAGATATGGCCATTTATTTCAAGGTAGACCCTATTTAATGCTTTCCATAAATTTTCTATTTATCGAAGAATATCCCTTAATATCTTTCTTAGATGAGTCGGAAGTCAAATTATTTTAATGCAGTTTTGTTCCAAAGATCGAGCGAATTCTAAAAACACCTTTATAATTGAAATGGGGCAATTTTTGACGAAGAGATGGCCATTTATTTCAAGGTAGACCCTATTTAATGCTTTCCATATATTTTCTATTTATCAAAGAAAATCCCTTAATATCTTTCTTAGATGAGTCGGAAGTCAAATTATTTTAATGCAGTTTTGTTCCAAAGATCAAGTGAATTCTAAAAACACCTTTATAATTGAAATGGGGCATTTTTTGACGAAGATATGGCCATTTATTTCAAGCTAGACCCTATTTAATGCTTTCCATATATTTTCTATTTATCGAAGAATATCCCTTAATATCTTTTGTAGATGAGTCGGAAGTCAAATTATTTTAATGCAGTTTTGTTCCAAAGATCGAGCGAATTCTAAAAACACCTTTATAATTGAAGTGGGGCAATTTTTGACGAAGATATGGCCATTTATTTCAAGGTAGACCCTATTTAATGCTTTCCATATATTTTCTATTTATCGAAGAATATCCCTTAATATCTTTCTTAGATGAGTCGCAAGTCAAATTATTTTAATGCAGTTTTGTTTCAAAGATTAAGCGAATTCTAAAAACACCTTTATAATTGAAGTGGGGCAATTTTTGACGAAGATATGGCCATTTATTTCAAGGTAGACCCTATTTAATGCTTTCCATATATTTTCTATTTATCGAAGAATATCCCTTAATATATTTTTTAGATGAGTCGGAAGTCAAATTATTTTAACGCAGTTTTGTTCCAAAGATCAAGTGAATTCTAAAAACACCTTTATAATTGAAATGGGGCAATTTTTGACGAAGATATGGCCATTTATTTCAAGGTTGACCCTATTTAATGCTTTCCATATATTTTCTATTTATCGAAGAATATCCCTTAATATCTTCTTAGATGAGTCGGAAGTCAAATTATTTTAAAGCTCTTTTGTTCCAAAGATCGAGTGAATTCTAAAAACACCTTTATAATTGAAGTGGGGCAACTTTTGACGAAGATATGGCCATTTATTTCAAGGTAGACCCTATTTAATGCTTTCCATATATTTTCTATTTATCGAAGAATATCCCTTAATATCTTTTTAGATGAGTCGGAAGTCAAATTATTTTAATGCAGTTATGTTCCAAAGATCGAGCGAATTCTAAAAACACCTTTATAATTGAAATGGGGCAATTTTTGACGAAGATATGGCCATTTATTTCAAGGTAGACCCTATTTAATGCTTTCCATATATTTTCTATTTATCAAAGAATATCCCTTAATATCTTTCTTAGATGAGTCGCAAGTCAAATTATTTTAATGCAGTTTTGTTTCAAAGATCGAGTGAATTCTAAAAACACCTTTATAATTGAAATGGGGCAATTTTTGACGAAGATATGGCCATTTATTTCAAGGTAGACCCTATTTAATGCTTTCCATATATTTTCTATTTATCGAAGAATATCCCTTAGTATCTTTCTAAGATGAGTCGGAAGTCAAATTATTTTAAAGCAGTTTTGTTTCAAAGATGAAGCTAATTCTTAAAACACCTTTATAATTGAAATTGGGCAATTTTAGATGAAGATATGGCCATTTATTTCAAGGTAGACCCTATTTAATGCTTCCCATATATTTTCTATTTATCGAAGAATATCCCTTAATATCTTTCTTAGATGAGTCGGAAGTCAAATTATTTTAATGCAGTTTTGTTCCAAAGATCGAGCGAATTCTAAAAACACCTTTATAATTGAAATGGGGCAATTTTTGACGAAGATATGGCCATTTATTTCAAGGTAGACCCTATTTAATGCTTTCCATATATTTTCTATTTATCGAATATCCCTTAATATCTTTCTTAGATGAGTCGCAAAACAAATTATTTTAATGCAGTTTTGTTCCAAAGATCAAGTGAATTCTAAAAACACCTTTATAATTGAAATGGGGCAATTTTTGACGAAGATATGGCCATTTATTTCAAGGTAGACACTATTTAATGCTTTCCATATATTTTCTATTTATCGAAGAATATCCCTTAATATATTTCTTAGATGAGTCGGAAGTCAAATTATTTTAATGCAGTTTTGTTCCAAAGATCGAGTGAATTCTAAAAACACCTTTATAATTGAAATGGGGCAATTTTTGACGAAGATCTGGCCATTTATTTCAAGGTAGACCCTATTTAATGCTTTCCATATATTTTCTATTTATCGAAGAATATCCCTTAATATCTTTCTTAGATGAGTCGGAAGTCAAATTATTTTAAAGCAGTTTTGTTCCAAAGATCGAGTGAATTCTAAAAACACCTTTATAATTGAAGTGGGGCAACTTTTGACGAAGATATGGCCATTTATTTCAAGGTAGACCCTATTTAATGCTTTCCATATATTTTCTATTTATCGAAGAATATCCCTTAATATCTTTCTTAGATGAGTCGGAAGTCAAATTATTTTAATGCAGTTATGTTCCAAAGATCGAGCGAATTCTAAAAACACCTTTATAATTGAAATGGGGCAATTTTTGACGAAGATATGGCCATTTATTTCAAGGTAGACCCTATTTAATGCTTTCCATATATTTTCTATTTATCAAAGAATATCCCTTAATATCTTTCTTAGATGAGTCGCAAGTCAAATTATTTTAATGCAGTTTTGTTTCAAAGATCGAGTGAATTCTAAAAACACCTTTATAATTGAAATGGGGCAATTTTTGACGAAGATATGGCCATTTATTTCAAGGTAGACCCTATTTAATGCTTTCCATATATTTTCTATTTATCGAAGAATATCCCTTAGTATCTTTCTAAGATGAGTCGGAAGTCAAATTATTTTAAAGCAGTTTTGTTTCAAAGATGAAGCTAATTCTTAAAACACCTTTATAATTGAAATTGGGCAATTTTAGATGAAGATATGGCCATTTATTTCAAGGTAGACCCTATTTAATGCTTCCCATATATTTTCTATTTATCGAAGAATATCCCTTAATATCTTTCTTAGATGAGTCGGAAGTCAAATTATTTTAATGCAGTTTTGTTCCAAAGATCGAGCGAATTCTAAAAACACCTTTATAATTGAAATGGGGCAGTTTTTAACGAAGATATGGCCATTTATTTCAAGGTAGACCCTATTTAATGCTTTCCATATATTTTCTATTTATCAAAGAATATCCCTTAATATCTTTCTTAGATGAGTCGCAAGTCAAATTATTTTAATGCAGTTTTGTTCCAAAGATCGAGTGAATTCTAAAAACACCTTTATAATTGAAATGGGGCAATTTTTGACGAAGATATGGCCATTTATTTCAAGGTAGACCCTATTTAATGCTTTCCATATATTTTCTATTTATCGAAGAATATCCCTTAGTATCTTTCTTAGATGAGTCAGAAGTCAAATTATTTTAAAGCAGTTTTGTTTCAAAGATCAAGCGAATTCTTAAAACACCTTTATAATTGAAATTGGGCAATTTTAGATGAAGATATGACCATTTATTTCAAGGTAGACCCTATTTAATGCTTTCCATATATTTTCTATTTATCGAAGAATATCCCTTAATATCTTTCTTAGATGAGTCGCAAGTCAAATTATTTTAATGCAGTTTTGTTCCAAAGATCGAGTGAATTCTAAAAACACCTTTATAATTGAAATGGGGCAATTTTTGACGAAGATATGGCCATTTATTTCAAGGTAGACCCTATTTAATGCTTTCCATATATTTTCTATTTATCGAAGAATATCCCTTAGTATCTTTCTTAGATGAGTCGGAAGTCAAATTATTTTAATGCAGTTTTGTTTCAAAGATCAAGCGAATTCTTAAAACACCTTTATAATTGAAATTGGGCAATTTTAGATGAAGATATGGCCATTTATTTCAAGGTAGACCCTATTTAATGCTTTCCATATATTTTCTATTTATCGAAGAATATCCCTTAATATCTTTCTTAGATGAGTCGGAAGTCAAATTATTTTAAAGCAGTTTTGTTCCAAAGATCGAGTGAATTCTAAAAACACCTTTATAATTGAAGTGGGGCAATTTTTGACGAAGATATGGCCATTTATTTCAAGGTAGACCCTATTTAATGCTTTCCATATATTTTCTATTTATCGAAGAATATCCCTTAATATCTATCTTAGATGAGTCGGAAGTCAAATTATTTTAATGCAGTTTTGTTCCAAAGATCAAGTGAATTCTAAAAACACTTTTATAATTGATATGGGGCAATTTTTGACGAAGATATGGAAGATATTTCAAGGTAGACCCTATTTAATGCTTTCCATATATTTTCTATTTATCGAAGAATATCCCTTAATATCTTTCTTAGATGAGTCGGAAGTCAAATTATTTTAATGCAGTTTTGTTTCAAAGATTAAACGAATTCTAAAAACACCTTTATAATTGAAATGGGGCAATTTTTGACGAAGATATGGCCATTTATTTCAAGGTAGACCCTATTTAATGCTTTCCATATATTTTCTATTTATCGAAGAATTTCCCTTAATATCTTTCTTAGATGAGTCGGAAGTCAAATTATTTTAATGCAGTTTTGTTCCAAAGATCAAGTGAATTCTAAAAACACCTTTATAATTGAAATGGGGCAATTTTTGACGAAGATATGGCCATTTATTTCAAGGTAGACCCTATTTAATGCTTTCCATATATTTTCTATTTATCGAAGAATATCCCTTAATATCTTTCTTAGATGAGTCGGAAGTCAAATTATTTTAATGCAGTTTTGTTTCAAAGATCAAGCGAATTCTAAAAACACCTTTATAATTGAAATTGGGCAATTTTAGATGAAGATATGGCCATTTATTTCAAGGTAGACCCTATTTAATGCTTTCCATATATTTTCTATTTATCGAAGAATATCCCTTAATATCTTTCTTAGATAAGTCGGAAGTCAAATTATTTTAATGCAGTTTTGTTTCAAAGATGAAGCGAATTCTAAAAACACCTTTATAATTGAAATGGGGCAATTTTTGACGAAGATATGGCCATTTATTTCAAGGTAGACACTATTTAATGCTTTCCATATATTTTCTATTTATCGAAGAATATCCCTTAATATCTTTCTTAGATGAGTCGGAAGTCAAATTATTTTAATGCAGTTTTGTTCCAAAGATCGAGCGAATTCTAAAAACACCTTTATAATTGAAATGGGGCAGTTTTTAACGAAGATATGGCCATTTATTTCAAGGTAGACCCTATTTAATGCTTTCCATATATTTTCTATTTATCAAAGAATATCCCTTAATATCTTTCTTAGATGAGTCGCAAGTCAAATTATTTTAATGCAGTTTTGTTCCAAAGATCGAGTGAATTCTAAAAACACCTTTATAACTGAAATGGGGCAATTTTTGACGAAGATATGGCCATTTATTTCAAGGTAGACCCTATTTAATGCTTTCCATATATTTTCTATTTATCGAAGAATATCCCTTAGTATCTTTCTTAGATGAGTCAGAAGTCAAATTATTTTAAAGCAGTTTTGTTTCAAAGATCAAGCGAATTCTTAAAACACCTTTATAATTGAAATTGGGCAATTTTAGATGAAGATATGACCATTTATTTCAAGGTAGACCCTATTTAATGCTTTCCATATATTTTCTATTTATCGAAGAATATCCCTTAATATCTTTCTTAGATGAGTCGCAAGTCAAATTATTTTAATGCAGTTTTGTTCCAAAGATCGAGTGAATTCTAAAAACACCTTTATAATTGAAATGGGGCAATTTTTGACGAAGATATGGCCATTTATTTCAAGGTAGACCCTATTTAATGCTTTCCATATATTTTCTATTTATCGAAGAATATCCCTTAGTATCTTTCTTAGATGAGTCGGAAGTCAAATTATTTTAAAGCAGTTTTGTTTCAAAGATCAAGCGAATTCTTAAAACACCTTTATAATTGAAATTGGGCAATTTTAGATGAAGATATGGCCATTTATTTCAAGGTAGACCCTATTTAATGCTTTCCATATATTTTCTATTTATCGAAGAATATCCCTTAATATCTTTCTTAGATGAGTCGGAAGTCAAATTATTTTAAAGCAGTTTTGTTCCAAAGATCGAGTGAATTCTAAAAACACCTTTATAATTGAAGTGGGGCAATTTTTGACGAAGATATGGCCATTTATTTCAAGGTAGACCCTATTTAATGCTTTCCATAAATTTTCTATTTATCGAAGAATATCCCTTAATATCTATCTTAGATGAGTCGGAAGTCAAATTATTTTAATGCAGTTTTGTTCCAAAGATCAAGTGAATTCTAAAAACACTTTTATAATTGATATGGGGCAATTTTTGACGAAGATATGGAAGATATTTCAAGGTAGACCCTATTTAATGCTTTCCATATATTTTCTATTTATCGAAGAATATCCCTTAATATCTTTCTTAGATGAGTCGGAAGTCAAATTATTTTAATGCAGTTTTGTTTCAAAGATTAAACGAATTCTAAAAACACCTTTATAATTGAAGTGGGGCAATTTTTGACGAAGATATGGCCATTTATTTCAAGGTAGACCCTATTTAATGCTTTCCATATATTTTCTATTTATCGAAGAATTTCCCTTAATATCTTTCTTAGATGAGTCGGAAGTAAAATTATTTTAATGCAGTTTTATTCCAAAGATCAAGTGAATTCTAAAAACACCTTTATAATTGAAATGGGGCAATTTTTGACGAAGATATGGCCATTTATTTCAAGGTAGACCCTATTTAATGCTTTCCATATATTTTCTATTTATCGAAGAATATCCCTTAATATCTTTCTTAGATGAGTCGGAAGTCAAATTATTTTAATGCAGTTTTGTTTCAAAGATCAAGCGAATTCTAAAAACACCGTTATAATTGAAATTGGGCAATTTTAGATGAAGATATGGCCATTTATTTCAAGGTAGACCCTATTTAATGCTTTCCATATATTTTCTATTTATCGAAGAATATCCCTTAATATCTTTTTTAGATGAGTCGGAAGTCAAATTATTTTAATGCAGTTTTGTTTCAAAGATTAAGCGAATTCTAAAAACACCTTTATAATTGAAATGGGGCAATTTTTGACGAAGATATGGCCATTTATTTCAAGGTAGACCCTATTTAATGCTTTCCATATATTTTCTATTTATCGAAGAATATCCCTTAATATATTTCTTAGATGTGTCGGAAGTCAAATTATTTTAATGCAGTTTTGTTCCAAAGATCGAGTGAATTCTAAAAACACCTTTACAATTGAAATGGGGCAATTTTTGACGAAGATATGGCCATTTATTTCAAGGTAGACCCTATTTAATGCTTTCCATATATTTTTTATTTATCGAAGAATATCCCTTAATATCTTTCTTAGATGAGTCGGAAGTCAAATTATTTTAAAGCAGTTTTGTTTCAAAGATCGAGTGAATTCTAAAAACACCTTTATAATTGAAGTGGGGCAATTTTTGACGAAGATATGGCCATTTATTTCAAGGTAGACCCTATTTAATGCTTTCCATATATTTTCTATTTATCGAAGAATATCCCTTAATATCTTTCTTAGATGAGTCGGAAGTCAAATTATTTTAATGCAGTTTTGTTTCAAAGATCAAGCGAATTCTAAAACACCTTTATAATTGAAATTGGGCAATTTTAGATGAAGATATGGCCATTTATTTCAAGGTAGACCCTATTTAATGCTTTCCATATATTTTCTATTTATCGAAGAATATCCCTTAATATCTTTCTTAGATGAGTCGGAAGTCAAATTATTTTAATGCAGTTTTGTTTCAAAGATTAAGCGAATTCTAAAAACACCTTTATAATTGAAATGGGGCAGTTTTTGACGAAGATATGGCCATTTATTTCAAGGTAGACCCTATTTAATGCTTTCCATATATTTTCTATTTATCGAAGAATATCCCTTAATATCTTTCTTAGATGAGTCGGAAGTCAAATTATTTTAATGCAGTTTTGTTTCAAAGATTAAGCGAATTCTAAAAACACCTTTATAATTGAAGTGGGGCAATTTTTGACGAAGATATGGCCATTTATTTCAAGGTAGAGCCTATTTAATGCTTTCCATATATTTTATATCTATTGAAGAATATCCCTTAATATCTTTCTTAGATGAGTCGGAAGTCAAATTATTTTAATGCAGTTTTGTTCCAAAGATCGAGCGAATTCTAAAAACACCTTTATAATTGAAATGGGGCAATTTTTGACGAAGATATGGCCATTTATTTCAAGGTAGACCCTATTTAATGCTTTCCATATATTTTCTATTTATCAAAGAAAATCCCTTAATATCTTTCTTAGATGAGTCGGAAGTCAAATTATTTTAATGCAGTTTTGTTCCAAAGATCGAGTGAATTCTAAAAACACCTTTATAATTGAAGTGGGGCATTTTTTGACGAAGATATGGCCATTTATTTCAAGGTAGAGCCTATTTAATGCTTTCCATATATTTTCTATTTATCGAAGAATATCCCTTAATATCTTTTGTAGATGAGTCGGAAGTCAAATTATTTTAATGCAGTTTTGTTCCAAAGATCGCTTCAATTCTAAAAACACCTTTATAATTGAAATAAGGCAATTTTTGACGAAGATATGGCCATTTATTTCAAGGTAGAGCCTATTTAATGCTTTCCATATATTTTATATTTATCGAAGAATATCCCTTAATATCTTTCTTAGATGAGTCGGAAGTCAAATTATTTTAATGCAGTTTTGTTCCAAAGATCAAGTGAATTCTAAAAACACCTTTATAATTGAAATGGGGCAATTTTTGACGAAGATCTGGCCATTTATTTCAAGGTAGACTCTATTTAATGCTTTCCATATATTTTCTATTTATCGAAGAATATCCCTTAATATCTTTCTTAGATGAGTCGAAAGTCAAATTATTTTAATGCAGTTTTGTTCCAAAGATCAAGTGAATTCTAAAAACACCTTTATAATTGAAATGGGGCAATTTTTGACGAAGAAATGGCCATTTATTTCAAGGTAGACCCTATTTAATGCTTTCCATATATTTTCTATTTATCGAAGAATATCCCTTAATATCTTTCTTAGATGAGTCGGAAGTCAAATTATTTTAATGCAGTTTTGTTTCAAAGATCGAGCGAATTCTAAAAACACCTTTATAATTGAAATTGGGCAATTTTTGACGAAGATATGGCCATTTATTTCAAGGTAGACCCTATTTAATGCTTTCCATATATTTTCTATTTATCAAAGAATATCCCTTAATATCTTTTTTAGATGAGTCGCAAGTCAAATTATTTTAATGCAGTTTTGTTTCAAAGATCGAGTGAATTCTAAAAACACCTTTATAATTGAAATGGGGCAATTTTTGACGAAGATATG
This sequence comes from Drosophila grimshawi, assembly GCF_018153295.1. Taxonomy (NCBI): domain Eukaryota; kingdom Metazoa; phylum Arthropoda; class Insecta; order Diptera; family Drosophilidae; genus Drosophila; species Drosophila grimshawi. The sequence continues at coordinate 148,401 of NW_025062719.1, read as the reverse complement.
GCCATTTATTTCAAGGTAGACCCTATTTAATGCTTTCCATATATTTTCTATTTATCGAAGAATATCCCTTAGTATCTTTCTTAGATGAGTCGGAAGTCAAATTATTTTAAAGCAGTTTTGTTTCAAAGATGAAGCTAATTCTTAAAACACCTTTATAATTGAAATTGGGCAATTTTAGATGAAGATATGGCCATTTATTTCAAGGTAGACCCTATTTAATGCTTTCCATATATTTTCTATTTATCGAAGAATATCCCTTAATATCTTTCTTAGATGAGTCGGAAGTCAAATTATTTTAATGCAGTTTTGTTCCAAAGATCGAGCGAATTCTAAAAACACCTTTATAATTGAAATGGGGCAGTTTTTGACGAAGATATGGCCATTTATTTCAAGGTAGACCCTATTTAATGCTTTCCATATATTTTCTATTTATCGAAGAATATCCCTTAATATCTTTCTTAGATGAGTCGCAAGTCAAATTATTTTGATGCAGTTTTGTTTCAAAGATCAAGTGAATTCTAAAAACACCTTTATAATTGAAATGGGGCAATTTTTGACGAAGATATGGCCATTTATTTCAAGGTAGACCCTATTTAATGCTTTCCATATATTTTCTATTTATCGAAGAATATCTCTTAATATCTTTCTTAGATGAGTCGGAAGTCAAATTATTTTAATGCAGTTTTGTTTCAAAGATCAAGCGAATTCTTAAAACACCTTTATAATTGAAATGGGGCAATTTTTGACGAAGATATGGCCATTTATTTCAAGGTAGACCCTATTTAATGCTTTCCATATATTTTCTATTTATCGAAGAATATCCCTTAATATCTTTCTTAGATGAGTCGCAAGTCAAATTATTTTAATGCAGTTTTGTTCCAAAGATCGAGCGAATTCTAAAAACACCTTTATAATTGAAATGGGGCAATTTTTGACGAAGATATGGCCATTTATTTCAAGGTAGAGCCTATTTAATGCTTTCCATATATTTTCTATTTATCGAAGAATATCCCTTAGTATCTTTCTTAGATGAGTCGGAAGTCAAATTATTTTAAAGCAGTTTTGTTTCAAAGATCAAGCGAATTCTTAAAACACCTTTATAATTGAAATTGGGCAATTTTAGATGAAGATATGGCCATTTATTTCAAGGTAGACCCTATTTAATGCTTTCCATATATTTTATATCTATTGAAGAATATCCTTTAATATCTTTCTTAGATGAGTCGGAAGTCAAATTATTTTAAAGCAGTTTTGTTTCAAAGATCGAGTGAATTCTAAAAACACCTTTATAATTGAAGTGGGGCAATTTTTGACGAAGATATGGCCATTTATTTCAAGGTAGACCCTATTTAATGCTTTTCCATATATTTTTCTATTTATCGAAGAATATCCCTTTAATATCTTTCTTAGATGAGTCGCAAGTCAAATTATTTTAATGCAGTTTTGTTCCAAAGATCGAGTGAATTCTAAAAACACCTTTATAATTGAAATGGGGCAATTTTGACGAAGATATGGCCATTTATTTCAAGGTAGACCCTTTTAATGCCTTTCATACATTTTCTATTTATCGAAGAATATCCCTTAGTATCTTTCTTAGATGAGTCGGAAGTCAAATTATTTTAAAGCAGTTTTGTTTCAAAGATCAAGCGAATTCTTAAAACACCTTTATAATTGAAATTGGGCAATTTTAGATGAAGATATGGCCATTTATTTCAAGGTAGACCCTATTTAATGCTTTCCATATATTTTCTATTTATCGAAGAATATCCCTTAATATCTTTCTTAGATGAGTCGGAAGTCAAATTATTTTAATGCAGTTTTGTTCCAAAGATCGAGCGAATTCTAAAAACACCTTTATATTTGAAATGGGGCAGTTTTTAACGAAGATATGGCCTTTTATTTCAAGGTAGACCCTATTTAATGCTTTCCATATATTTTCTATTTATCAAAGAATATCCCTTAATATCTTTCTTAGATGAGTCGCAAGTCAAATTATTTTAATGCAGTTTTGTTCCAAAGATCGAGTGAATTCTAAAAACACCTTTATAATTGAAATGGGGCAATTTTTGACGAAGATATGGCCATTTATTTCAAGGTAGACCCTATTTAATGCTTTCCATATATTTTCTATTTATCGAAGAATATCCCTTAATATCTTTCTTAGATGAGTCGGAAGTCAAATTATTTTAATGCAGTTTTGTTTCAAAGATCAAGCGAATTCTAAAAACACCTTTATAATTGAAATTGGGCATTTTTAGATGAAGATATGGCCATTTATTTCAAGGTAGACCCTATTTAATGCTTTCCATATATTTTCTATTTATCGAAGAATATCCCTTAATATCTTTCTTAGATGAGTCGGAAGTCAAATTATTTTAATGCAGTTTTGTTCCAAAGATTGAGCGAATTCTAAAAACACCTATATAATTGAAATGGGGCAATTTTTGGCGAAGATATGGCCATTTATTTCAAGGTAGACCCTATTTAATGCTTTCCATATATTTTATATTTATCGAAGAATATCCCTTAATATCTTTCTTAGATGAGTCGGAAGTCAAATTAAATTAATGCAGTTTTGTTCCAAAGATCGAGCGAATTCTAAAAACACCTTTATAATTGAAATGGGGCACTTTTTGACGAAGATATGGCTATTTATTTCAAGAAAGACCCTATTTAATGATATCCATATATTTTCTATTTATCGAAGAATATCCCTTAATATCTTTCTTAGATGAGTCGGAAGTCAAATTATTTTAATGCAGTTTTGTTTCAAAGATCGAGTGAATTCTAAAAACACCTTTATAATTGAAATGGGGCAATTTTTGACGAATATATGGCCATTTATTTCAAGGTAGACCCTATTTAATGCTTTCCATATATTTTCTATTTATCAAAGAAAATCCCTTAATATCTTTCTTGGATGAGTCGGAAGTCAAATTATTTTAATGCAGTTTTGTTCCAAAGATCGAGTGAATTCTAAAAACACCTTTATAATTGAAATGGGGCAATTTTTGACGAAGATATGGCCATTTATTTCAAGGTAGACCCTATTTAATGCTTTCCATATATTTTCTATTTATCGAAGAATATCCCTTAATATCTTTCTTAGATGAGTTGGAAGTCAAATTATTTTAATGCAGTTTTGTTTCAAAGATCAAGCGAATTCTAAAAACACCTTTTTAATTGAAGAGGGGCAATTTTTGACGAAGATATGGCCATTTATTTCAAGCTAGACCCTATTTAATGCTTTCCATATATTTTCTATTTATCGAAGAATATCCCTTAATATCTTTCTTAGATGAGTCGGAAGTCAAATTATTTTAATGCAGTTTTGTTCCAAAGATCGAGCGAATTCTAAAAACACCTTTATAATTGAAATGGGGCAATTTTTGACGAAGATATGGCCATTTATTTCAAGGTAGACCCTATTTAATGCTTTCCATATATTTTCTATTTATCGAATATCCCTTAATATCTTTCTTAGATGAGTCGCAAGTCAAATTATTTTAATGCAGTTTTCTTTCAAAGATCGAGTGAATTCTAAAAACACCTTTATAATTGAAATGGGGCAATTTTTGACGAAGATATGGCCATTTATTTCAAGGTAGACCCTATTTAATGCTTTCCATATATTTTCTATTTATCGAAGAATATCCCTTAATATCTTTCTTAGATGAGTCGGAAGTCAAATTATTTTAATGCAGTTTTGTTTCAAAGATTAAGCGAATTCTAAAAACACCTTTATAATTGAAGTGGGGCAATTTTTGACGAAGATATGGCCATTTATTTCAAGGTAGACCCTATTTAATGCTTTCCATATATTTTCTATTTATCGAAGAATATCCCTTAATATCTTTTTTAGATGAGTCGGAAGTCAAATTATTTTAATGCAGTTTTGTTCCAAAGATCGAGCGAATTCTAAAAACACCTTTATAATTGAAGTGGGGCAATTTTTGACGAAGATATGGCCATTTATTTCAAGGTAGACCCTATTTAATGCTTTCCATATATTTTCTATTTATCGAAGAATATCCCTTAATATCTTTTTTAGATGAGTCGGAAGTCAAATTATTTTAATGCAGTTTTGTTCCAAAGATCGAGCGAATTCTAAAAACACCTTTATAATTGAAGTGGGGCAATTTTTGACGAAGATATGGCCATTTATTTCAAGGTAGACCCTATTTAATGCTTTCCATATATTTTCTATTTATCGAAGAATATCCCTTAATATCTTTCTTAGATGAGTCGCAAGTCAAATTATTTTAATGCAGTTTTGTTTCAAAGATCGAGTGAATTCTAAAAACACCTTTATAATTGAAATGGGGCAATTTTTGACGAAGATATGGCCATTTATTTCAAGGTAGACCCTATTTAATGCTTTCCATATATTTTCTATTTATCGAAGAATATCCCTTAATATCTTTCTTAGATGAGTCGGAAGTCAAATTATTTTAATGCAGTTTTGTTCCAAAGATCGAGCGAATTCTAAAAACACCTTTATAATTGAAATGGGGCAATTTTTGACGAAGATATGGCCATTTATTTCAAGGTAGAGCCTATTTAATGCTTTCCATATATTTTCTTTTTTTCTCGAAAAATATCCCTTAATATCTTTCTTAGATGAGTCGGAAGTCAAATTATTTTAATGCAGTTTTGTTCCAAAGATCGAGTGAATCCTAAAAACACCTTTATAATTGAAATGGGGCAATTTTTGACGAAGATATGGCCATTTATTTCAAGGTAGACCCTATTTAATGCTTTCCATATATTTTCTATTTATCGAAGAATATCCCTTAATATCTTTTTTAGATGAGTCGGAAGTCAAATTATTTTAATGCAGTTTTGTTTCAAAGATTAAGCGAATTCTAAAAACACCTTTATAATTGAAATGGGGCAATTTTTGACGAAGATATGGCCATTTATTTCAAGGTAGACCCTATTTAATGCTTTCCATATATTTTCTATTTATCGAATATCCCTTAATATCTTTCTTAGATGAGTCGGAAGTCAAATTATTTTAATGCAGTTTTCTTTCAAAGATCGAGTGAATTCTAAAAACACCTTTATAATTGAAATGGGGCAATTTTTGACGAAGATATGGCCATTTATTTCAAGGTAGACCCTATTTAATGCTTTCCATATATTTTCTATTTATCGAAGAATATCCCTTAATATCTTTCTTAGATGAGTCGGAAGTCAAATTATTTTAATGCAGTTTTGTTTCAAAGATTAAGCGAATTCTAAAAACACCTTTATAATTGAAGTGGGGCAATTTTTGACGAAGATATGGCCATTTATTTCAAGGTAGACCCTATTTAATGCTTTCCATATATTTTCTATTTATCGAAGAATATCCCTTAATATCTTTCTTAGATGAGTCGGAAGTCAAATTATTTTAATGCAGTTTTGTTCCAAAGATCGAGCGAATTCTAAAAACACCTTTATAATTGAAATGGGGCAATTTTTAACGAAGATATGGCCATTTATTTCAAGGTAGACCCTATTTAATGCTTTCCATATATTTTCTATTTATCGAAGAATATCCCTTAATATCTTTCTTAGATGAGTCGGAAGTCAAATTATTTTAATGCAGTTTTGTTCCAAAGATCAAGCGAATTCTAAAAACACCTTTATAATTGAAATGGGACAATTTTTGACGAAGATATGGCCATTTATTTCAAGGTAGACCCTATTTAATGCTTTCCATATATTTTCTATTTATCGAAGAATATCCCTTAATATCTTTCTTAGATGAGTCGAAAGTCAAATTATTTTAATGCAGTTTTGTTCCAAAGATCGAGTGAATTCTAAAAACACCTTTATAATTGAAATGGGGCAATTTTTGACGAATATATGGCCATTTATTTCAAGGTAGACTCTATTTAATGCTTTCCATATATTTTCTATTTATCGAAGAATATCCCTTAATATCTTTCTTAGATGAGTCGGAAGTCAAATTATTTTAATGCAGTTTTGTTCCAAAGATCGAGCGAATTCTAAAAACACCTTTATAATTGAAATGGGGCAATTTTTAACGAAGATATGGCCATTTATTTCAAGGTAGACCCTATTTAATGCTTTCCATATATTTTCTATTTATCGAAGAATATCCCTTAATATCTTTCTTAGATGAGTCGGAAGTCAAATTATTTTAATGCAGTTTTGTTTCAAAGATAAAGCGAGTTCTAAAAACACCTTTATAATTGAAATTGGGCAATTTTTGATGAAGATATGGCCATTTATTTCAAGGTAGACCCTATTTAATGCTTTCCATATATTTTCTATTTATCGAAGAATATCCCTTAATATCTTTCTTAGATGAGTCGGAAGTCAAATTATTTTAATGCAGTTTTGTTCCAAAGATCGAGCGAATTCTAAAAACACCTTTATAATTGAAATGGGGCAATTTTTGACGAATATATGGCCATTTATTTCAAGGTAGACTCTATTTAATGCTTTCCATATATTTTCTATTTATCGAAGAATATCCCTTAATATCTTTCTTAGATGAGTCGGAAGTCAAATTATTTTAATGCAGTTTTGTTTCAAAGATTAAGCGAATTCTAAAAACACCTTTATAATTGAAATGGGGCAATTTTTGACGAAGATATGGCCATTTATTTCAAGGTAGACCCTATTTAATGCTTTCCATATATTTTCTATTTATCGAAGAATATCCCTTAATATCTTTCTTAGATGAGTTGGAAGTCAAATTATTTTAATGCAGTTTTGTTTCAAAGATCAAGCGAATTCTAAAAACACCTTTATAATTGAAATTGGGCAATTTTAGATGAAGATATGGCCATTTATTTCAAGGTAGACCCTATTTAATGCTTTCCATATATTTTCTATTTATCGAAGAATATCCCTTAATATCTTTTTTAGATGAGTCGGAAGTCAAATTATTTTAATGCAGTCTTGTTTCAAAGATTAAGCGAATTCTAAAAACACCTTTATAATTGAAGTGGGGCAATTTTTGACGAAGATATGGCCATTTATTTCAAGGTAGACCCTATTTAATGCTTTCCATATATTTTCTATTTATCGAAGAATATCCCTTAATATCTTTTTTAGATGAGTCGGAAGTCAAATTATTTTAATGCAGTTTTGTTCCAAAGATCGAGTGAATTCTAAAATCACCTTTATAATTGAAATGGGGCAATTTTTGACGAAGATATGGCCATTTATTTCAAGGTAGACCCTATTTAATGCTTTCCATATATTTTCTATTTATCGAAGAATATCCCTTAATATCTTTCTTAGATGTGTCGGAAGTCAAATTATTTTAATGCAGTTTTGTTTCAAAGATTAAGCGAATTCTAAAAACACCTTTATAATTGAAGTGGGGCAATTTTTGACGAAGATATGGCCATTTATTTCAAGGTAGACCCTATTTAATGCTTTCCATATATTTTCTATTTATCGAAGAATATCCCTTAATATCTTTCTTAGATGAGTCGGAAGTCAAATTATTTTAATGCAGTCTTGTTTCAAAGATTAGGCGAATTCTAAAAACACCTTTATAATTGAAATTGGGCAATTTTTGATGAAGATATGGCCATTTATTTCAAGGTAGACCCTATTTAATGCTTTCCATATATTTTCTATTTATCGAAGAATATCCCTTAATATCTTTCTTAGATGTGTCGGAAGTCAAATTATTTTAATGCAGTTTTGTTTCAAAGATTAAGCGAATTCTAAAAACACCTTTATAATTGAAGTGGGGCAATTTTTGACGAAGATATGGCCATTTATTTCAAGGTAGACCCTATTTAATGCTTTCCATATATTTTCTATTTATCGAAGAATATCCCTTAATATCTTTCTTAGATGAGTTGGAAGTCAAATTATTTTAATGCAGTTTTGTTTCAAAGATCGAGTGAATTCTAAAAACACCTTTATAATTGAAATGGGGCAATTTTTGACGAAGATATGGCCATTTATTTCAAGGTAGACCCTATTTAATGCTTTCCATATATTTTCTATTTATCGAAGAATATCCCTTAATATCTTTCTTAGATGAGTTGGAAGTCAAATTATTTTAATGCAGTTTTGTTTCAAAGATTAAGCGAATTCTAAAAACACCTTTATAATTGAAGAGGGGCAATTTTTGACGAAGATATGGCCATTTATTTCAAGCTAGACCCTATTTAATGCTTTCCATATATTTTCTATTTATCGAAGAATATCCCTTAATATCTTTTTTAGATGAGTCGGAAGTCAAATTATTTTAATGCAGTTTTGTTCCAAAGATCGAGCGAATTCTAAAAACACCTTTATAATTGAAGTGGGGCAATTTTTGACGAAGATATGGCCATTTATTTCAAGGTAGACCCTATTTAATGCTTTCCATATATTTTCTATTTATCGAAGAATATCCCTTAATATCTTTCTTAGATGAGTCGCAAGTCAAATTATTTTAATGCAGTTTTGTTCCAAAGATCGAGTGAATCCTAAAAACACCTTTATAATTGAAATGGGGCAATTTTTGACGAAGATATGGCCATTTATTTCAAGGTAGACCCTATTTAATGCTTTCAATATATTTTCTATTTATCGAATATCCCTTAATATCTTTCTTAGATGAGTCGGAAGTCAAATTATTTTAATGCAGTTTTGTTCCAAAGATCAAGTGAATTCTAAAAACACCTTTATAATTGAAATGGGGCAATTTTTGACGAAGATATGGCCATTTATTTCAAGGTAGACCCTATTTAATGCTTTCCATATATTTTCTTTTTTTCTCGAAAAATATCCCTTAATATCTTTCTTAGATGAGTCGGAAGTCAAATTATTTTAATGCAGTTTTGTTCCAAAGATCGAGTGAATCCTAAAAACACCTTTATAATTGAAATGGGGCAATTTTTGACGAAGATATGGCCATTTATTTCAAGGTAGACCCTATTTAATGCTTTCCATATATTTTCTATTTATCGAAGAATATCCCTTAATATCTTTTTTAGATGAGTCGGAAGTCAAATTATTTTAATGCAGTTTTGTTTCAAAGATTAAGCGAATTCTAAAAACACCTTTATAATTGAAATGGGGCAATTTTTGACGAAGATATGGCCATTTATTTCAAGGTAGACCCTATTTAATGCTTTTCATATACCTTCTATTTATCGAATATCCCTTAATATCTTTCTTAGATGAGTCGGAAGTCAAATTATTGTAATGCAGTTTTCTTTCAAAGATCGAGTGAATTCTAAAAACACCTTTATAATTGAAATGGGGCAATTTTTGACGAAGATATGGCCATTTATTTCAAGGTAGACCCTATTTAATGCTTTCCATATATTTTCTATTTATCGAAGAATATCCCTTAATATCTTTCTTAGATGAGTCGGAAGTCAAATTATTTTAATGCAGTTTTGTTTCAAAGGTCAAGCGAATTCTAAAAACACCTTTATAATTGAAATTGGACAATTTTTGACGAAGATATGGCTATTTATTTTCAAGGTAGACCCTATTTAATGCTATCCCATATATATCTATTTATCGAAGAATATCCCTTAATATATTTCTTAGATGAGTCGGAAGTCAAATTATTTTAATGCAGTTTTGTTCCAAAGATCGAGCGAATTCTAAAAACACCTTTATAATTGAAATGGGGCAATTTTTAACGAAGATATGGCCATTTATTTCAAGGTAGACCCTATTTAATGCTTTCCATATATTTTCTATTTATCGAAGAATATCCCTTAATATCTTTCTTAGATGAGTCGGAAGTCAAATTATTTTAATGCAGTTTTGTTCCAAAGATCGAGCGAATTCTAAAAACACCTTTATAATTGAAATGGGGCAATTTTTGACGAAGATATGGCCATTTATTTCAAGGTAGACCCTATTTAATGCTTTCCATATATTTTCTTTTTTTTCTCGAAAAATATCCCTTAATATCTTTCTTAGATGAGTCGGAAGTCAAATTATTTTAATGCAGTTTTGTTTCAAAGATCGAGTAAATTATAAAAATACCTTTATATTTGAAATGGGGCAATTTTTGACGAAGATATGGCCATTTATTTCAAGGTAGACCCTATTTAATGCTTTCCATATATTTTCTTTTTTCCGAAAAATATCCCTTAATATCTTTCTTAGATGAGTCGGAAGTCAAATTATTTTAATGCAGTTTTGTTTCAAAGATCAAGTGAATTCTAAAAACACCTTTATAATTGAAATGGGGCAATTTTTGACGAAGATATGGCCATTTATTTCAAGGTAGACACTATTTAATGCTTTCCATATATTTTCTATTTATCGAAGAATATCCCTTAATATCTTTCTTAGATGAGTTGGAAGTCAAATTATTTTAATTCAGTTTTGTTCCAAAGATCAAGCGAATTCAAAAAACACCTTTATAATTGAAATGGGGCAATTTTTGACGAAGATATGGCCATTTATTTCAAGGTAGACCCTATTTAATGCTTTCCATATATTTTCTATTTATCGAAGAATATCCCTTAATATCTTTCTTAGATGAGTCGGAAGTCAAATTATTTTAATGCAGTTTTGTTCCAAAGATCGAGCGAATTCTAAAAACACCTTTATAATTGAAATGGGGCAATTTTTGACGAAGATATGGCCATTTATTTCAAGGTAGACCCTATTTAATGCTTTCCATATATTTTCTATTTATCGAAGAATATCCCTTAATATCTTTCTTAGATGAGTCGGAAGTCAAATTATTTTAAAGCAGTTTTGTTTCGAAGATATGGCCATTTATTTCAAGGTAGAGCCTATTTAATGCTTTCCATATATTTTCTATTTATCGAAGAATATCCCTTAATATCTTTCTTAGATGAGTCGGAAGTCAAATTATTTTAATGCAGTTTTGTTTCAAAGGTCAAGCGAATTCTAAAAACACCTTTATAATTTAAATGGGGCAATTTTAGATGAAGATATGGCCATTTATTTCAAGGTAGACCCTATTTAATGCTTTCCATATATTTTCTATTTATCGAAGAATATCCCTTAATATCTTTCTTAGATGAGTCGGAAGTCAAATTATTTTAATGCAGTTTTGTTCCAAAGATCAAGTGAATTCTAAAAACACCTTTATAATTGAAATGGGGCAATTTTTGACGAAGATATGGCCATTTATTTCAAGGTAGACCCTATTTAATGATTTCCATATATTTTCTATTTATCAAAGAATATCCCTTAATATCTTTCTTAGATGAGTCGGAAGTCAAATTATTTTAATGCAGTTTTGTTCCAAAGATCAAGTGAATTCTAAAAACACCTTTATAATTGAAATGGGGCAATTTTTGACGAAGATATGGCCATTTATTTCAAGGTAGACCCTATTTAATGCTTTCCATATATTTTCTATTTATCGAAGAATATCCCTTAATATCTTTCTTAGATGAGTCGGAAGTCAAATTATTTTAATGCAGTTTTTTCAAAGATCAAGCGAATTCTAAAAACACCTTTATAATTGAAATGGGGCAATTTTAGATGAAGATATGGCCATTTATTTCAAGGTAGACCCTATTTAATGCTTTCCATATATTTTCTATTTATCGAAGAATATCCCTTAATATATTTCTTAGATGAGTCGGAAGTCAAATTATTTTAATGCAATTTTGTTCCAAAGATCGAGCGAATTCTAAAAACACCTTTATAATTGAAATGGGGCAATTTTTAACGAAGATATGGCCATTTATTTCAAGGTAGACCCTATTTAATGCTTTCCATATATTTTCTATTTATCGAAGAATATCCCTTAATATCTTTCTTAGATGAGTCGGAAGTCAAATTATTTTAATGCAGTTTTGTTTCAAAGGTCAAGCGAATTCTAAAAACACCTTTATAATTGAAATTGGGCTATTTTAGATGAAGATATGGTCATTTATTTCAAGGTAGACCCTATTTAATGCTTTCCATATATTTTCTATTTATCGAAGAATATCCCTTAATATCTTTTTTAGATGAGTCGGAAGTCAAATTATTTTAATGCAGTTTTGTTCCAAAGATCAAGTGAATTCTAAAAACACCTTTATAATTGAAATGGGGCAATTTTTGACGAAGATATGGCCATTTATTTCAAGGTTGACCCTATTTAATGCTTTCCATATATTTTCTATTTATCGAAGAATATCCCTTAATATCTTTTTTAGATGAGTCGGAAGTCAAATTATTTTAATGCAGTTTTGTTCCAAAGATCGAGCGAATTCTAAAAACACCTTTATAATTGAAATTGGGCAATTTTTGACGAAGATATGGCCATTTATTTCAAGGTAGACCCTATTTAATGCTTTCCATATATTTTCTATTTATCAAAGAATATCCCTTAATATCTTTCTTAGATGAGTCGGAAGTCAAATTATTTTAATGCAGTTTTGTTCCAAAGATCGAGTGAATTCTAAAAACACCTTTATAATTGAAGTGGGGCAATTTTTGACGAAGATATGGCCATTTATTTCAAGGTAGACCCTATTTAATGCTTTCCATATATTTTCTATTTATCGAAGAATATCCCTTAATATCTTTTTTAGATGAGTCGGAAGTCAAATTATTTTAATGCAGTTTTGTTCCAAAGATCGAGCGAATTCTAAAAACACTTTTTTAATTGAAATGGGGCAGTTTTTAACGAAGATATGGCCATTTATTTCAAGGTAGACCCTATTTAATGCTTTCCATATATTTTCTATTTATCGAAGAATATCCCTTAATATCTTTCTTAGATGAGTCGGAAGTCAAATTATTTTAATGCAGTTTTGTTTCAAAGATCAAGCGAGTTCTAAAAACACCTTTATAATTGAAATTGGGCAATTTTTGATGAAGATATGGCCATTTATTTCAAGGTAGACCCTATTTAATGCTTTCCATATATTTTCTATTTATCGAAGAATATCCCTTAATATCTTTCTTAGATGAGTCGGAAGTCAAATTATTTTAATGCAGTTTTGTTCCAAAGATCGAGCGAATTCTAAAAACACCTTTATAATTGAAATGGGGCAATTTTTGACGAATATATGGCCATTTATTTCAAGGTAGACTCTATTTAATGCTTTCCATATATTTTCTATTTATCGAAGAATATCCCTTAATATCTTTCTTAGATGAGTCGGAAGTCAAATTATTTTAATGCAGTTTTGTTTTAAAGATCAAGCGAATTCTAAAAACACCTTTATAATTGAAGTGGGGCAATTTGTGACGAAGATATGGCCATTTATTTCAAGGTAGACCCTATTTAATGCTTTCCATATATTTTCTATTTATCGAAGAATATCCCTTAATATCTTTCTTAGATGAGTCGGAAGTCAAATTATTTTAATGCAGTTTTGTTCCAAAGATCAAGCGAATTCTAAAAACACCTTCATAATTGAAATTGGGCAATTTTAGATGAAGATATGGCCATTTATTTCAAGGTAGACCCTATTTAATGCTTTCCATATATTTTCTATTTATCGAAGAATATCCATTAATATCTTTTTTAGATGAGTCGGAAGTCAAATTATTTTAATGCAGTCTTGTTTCAAAGATTAAGCGAATTCTAAAAACACCTTTATAATTGAAGTGGGGCAATTTTTGACGAAGATATGGCCATTTATTTCAAGGTAGACCCTATTTAATGCTTTCCATATATTTTCTATTTATCGAAGAATATCCCTTAATATTTTTTTAGATGAGTCGGAAGTCAAATTATTTTAATGCAGTTTTGTTCCAAAGATCGAGTGAATTCTAAAAACACCTTTATAATTGAAATGGGGCAATTTTTGACGAAGATATGGCCATTTATTTCAAGGTAGACCCTATTTAATGCTTTCCATATATTTTCTATTTATCGAAGAATATCCCTTAATATCTTTCTTAGATGTGTCGGAAGTCAAATTATTTTAATGCAGTTTTGTTTCAAAGATTAAGCGAATTCTAAAAACACCTTTATAATTGAAATGGGGCAATTTTTGACGAAGATATGGCCATTTATTTCAAGGTAGACCCTATTTAATGCTTTCCATATATTTTCTATTTATCGAAGAATATCCCTTAATATCTTTCTTAGATGAGTCGGAAGTCAAATTATTTTAATGCAGTCTTGTTTCAAAGATTAAGCGAGTTCTAAAAACACCTTTATAATTGAAATTGGGCAATTTTTGACGAAGATATGGCCATTTATTTCAAGGTAGACCCTATTTAATGCTTTCCATATATTTTCTATTTATCGAAGAATATCCCTTAATATCTTTCTTAGATGTGTCGGAAGTCAAATTATTTTAATGCAGTTTTGTTCCAAAGATTAAGTGAATTCTAAAAACACCTTTATAATTGAAGTGGGGCAATTTTTGACGAAGATATGGCCATTTATTTCAAGGTAGACCCTATTTAATGCTTTCCATATATTTTCTATTTATCGAAGAATATCCCTTAATATCTTTTTTAGATGAGTCGGAAGTCAAATTATTTTAATGCAGTTTTGTTTCAAAGATCAAGCGAATTCTAAAAACACCTTTATAATTGAAATTGGGCAATTTTAGATGAAGATATGGCCATTTATTTCAAGGTAGACCCTATTTAATGCTTTCCATATATTTTCTATTTATCGAAGAATATCCCTTAATATCTTTCTTAGATGAGTCGGAAGTCAAATTATTTTAATGCAGTTTTGTTCCAAAGATCAAGTGAATTCTAAAAACACCTTTATAATTGAAATGAGGCAATTTTTGACGAAGATATGGCCATTTATTTCAAGGTAGACCCTATTTAATGCTTTCCATATATTTTCTATTTATCGTAGAATATCCCTTAATATCTTTCTTAGATGAGTCGGAAGTCAAATTATTTTAATGCAGTTTTGTTTCAAAGATTAAGCGAGTTCTAAAAACACCTTTATAATTGAAATTGGGCAATTTTTGATGAAGATATGGCCATTTATTTCAAGGTAGACCCTATTTAATGCTTTCCATATATTTTCTATTTATCGAAGAATATCCCTTAATATCTTTCTTAGATGAGTCGGAAGTCAAATTAGTTTAATGCAGTTTTGTTTCAAAGATTAAGCGAATTCTAAAAAACACCTTTATAATTGAAGTGGGGCAATTTTTGACGAAGATATGGCCATTTATTTCAAGGTAGACCCTATTTAATGCTTTCCATATATTTTCTATTTATCGAAGAATATCCCTTAATATCTTTCTTAGATGAGTCGGAAGTCAAATTATTTTAATGCAGTTTTGTTCCAAAGATCAAGTGAATTCTAAAAACACCTTTATAATTGAAATGGGGCAATTTGTGACGAAGATATGGCCATTTATTTCAAGGTAGACCCTATTTAATGGCTTTCCCTATATTTTCTATTTATCGAAGAATATCCCTTAATATCTTTCTTAGATGAGTCGGAAGTCAAATTATTTTAATGCAATTTTGTTTCAAAGATTAAGCGAATTCTAAAAACACCTTTATAATTGAAGTGGGGCAATTTTTGACGAAGATATGGCCATTTATTTCAAGGTAGACCCTATTTAATGCTTTCCATATATTTTCTATTTATCGAAGAATATCCCTTAATATCTTTTTTAGATGAGTCGGAAGTCAAATTATTTTAATGCAGTTTTGTTTCAAAGATCAAGCGAATTCTAAAAACACCTTTATAATTGAAATTGAGCAATTTTAGATGAAGATATGGCCATTTATTTCAAGGTAGACCCTATTTAATGCTTTCCATATATTTTCTATTTATTGAAGAATATCCCTTAATATCTTTTTTAGATGAGTCGGAAGTCAAATTATTTTAATGCAGTTTTGTTCCAAAGATCAAGTGAATTCTAAAAACATCTTTATAATTGAAATGAGGCAATTTTTGACGAAGATATGGCCATTTATTTCAAGGTAGACCCTATTTAATGCTTTCCATATATTTTCTATTTATCGAAGAATATCCCTTAATATCTTTCTTAGATGAGTCGGAAGTCAAATTATTTTAATGCAGTTTTGTTTCGAAGATTAAGCGAATTCTAAAAACACCTTTATAATTGAAATGGGGCAATTTTAGATGAAGATATGGCCATTTATTTCAAGGTAGACCCTATTTAATGCTTTCCATATATTTTCTATTTATCGAAGAATATCCCTTAATATCTTTCTTAGATGAGTCGGAAGTCAAATTATTTTAATGCAGTTTTGTTCCAAAGATCGAGCGAATTCTAAAAACACCTTTATAATTGAAATGGGGCAATTTTTAACGAAGATATGGCCATTTATTTCAAGATATACCCTATTTAATGCTTTCCATATATTTTCTATTTATCGAAGAATATCCCTTAATATCTTTCTTAGATGAGTCGGAAGTCAAATTATTTTAATGCAGTTTTGTTCCAAAGATCGAGCGAATTCTAAAAACACCTTTATAATTGAAATGGGGCAATTTTAGATGAAGATATGGCCATTTATTTCAAGGTAGACCCTATTTAATGCTTTCCATATATTTTCTATTTATCGAAGAATATCCCTTAATATCTTTTTTAGATGAGTCGGAAGTCAAATTAGTTTAATGCAGTTTTGTTTCAAAGATTAAGCGAATTCTAAAAACACCTTTATAATTGAAGTGGGGCAATTTTTGACGAAGATATGGCCATTTATTTCAAGGTAGACCCTATTTAATGCTTTCCATATATTTTCTATTTATCGAATATCCCTTAATATCTTTCTTAGATGAGTCGGAAGTCAAATTATTTTAATGCAGTTTTCTTCCAAAGATCGAGTGAATTCTAAAAACACCTTTATAATTGAAATGGGGCAATTTTTGACGAAGAAATGGCCATTTATTTCAAGGTAGACCCTATTTAATGCTTTCCATATATTTTCTATTTATCGAAGAATATCCCTTAATATCTTTCTTAGATGAGTCGGAAGTCAAATTATTTTAATGCAGTTTTGTTTCAAAGATTAAGCGAATTCTAAAAACACCTTTATAATTGAAGTGGGGCAATTTTTGACGAAGATATGGCCATTTATTTCAAGGTAGACCCTATTTAATGCTTTCCATATATTGTCTATTTATCGAAGAATATCCCTTAATATCTTTCTTAGATGAGTCGGAAGTCAAATTATTTTAATGCAGTTTTGTTCCAAAGATCAAGTGAATTCTAAAAACACCTTTATAATTGAAATGGGGCAATTTTTGACGAAGATATGGCCATTTATTTCAAGGTAGACCCTATTTAATGCTTTCCATCTATTTTCTATTTATCGAAGAATATCCCTTAATATCTTTCTTAGATGAGTCGGAAGTCAAATTATTTTAAAGCAGTTTTGTTTCAAAGATTAAGCGAATTCTAAAACCACCTTTATAATTGAAGTGGGGCAATTTTTGACGAAGATATGGCCATTTATTTCAAGGTAGACCCTATTTAATGCTTTCCATATATTTTCTATTTATCGAAGAATATCCCTTAATATCTTTTTTAGATGAGTCGGAAGTCAAATTATTTTAATGCAGTTTTCTTCCAAAGATCGAGTGAATTCTAAAAACACCTTTATAATTGAAATGGGGCAATTTTTGACGAAGATATGGCCATTTATTTCAAGGTAGACCCTATTTAATGCTTTCCATATATTTTCTATTTATCGAAGAATATCCCTTAATATCTTTCTTAGATGAGTCGGAAGTCAAATTATTTTAATGCAGTTTTGTTTCAAAGATCAAGCGAATTCTAAAAACTACTTTATAATTCAAATCGGGCAATTTTAGATGAAGATATGGCCATTTATTTCAAGGTAGACCCTATTTAATGCTTTCCATATATTTTCTATTTATCGAAGAATATCCCTTAATATCTTTCTTAGATGAGTCGGAAGTCAAATTATTTTAATGCAGTTTTGTTCCAAAGATCGAGCGAATTCTAAAAACACCTTTATAATTGAAATGGGGCAATTTTTAACGAAGATATGGCCATTTATTTCAAGGTAGACCCTATTTAATGCTTTCCATATATTTTCTATTTATCGAAGAATATCCCTTAATATCTTTTTTAGATGAGTCGGAAGTCAAATTATTTTAATGCAGTTTTGTTTCAAAGATCAAGTGAATTCTAAAAACACCTTTATAATTGAAATGGGGCAATTTTTGACGAAGATATGGCCATTTATTTCAAGGTAGACCCTATTTAATGCTTTCCATATATTTTCTATTTATCGAATATCCCTTAATATCTTTCTTAGATGAGTCGGAAGTCAAATTATTTTAATGCAGTTTTGTTCCAAAGATGAAGCGAATTCTAAAAACACCTTTATAATTGAAATTGAGCGATTTTTAACGAAGATATGGCCATTTCTATCAAGGTAGACCCTATTTAATGCTTTCCATATATTTTCTATTTATCGAAGAATATCCCTTAATATCTTTTTTAGATGAGTCGGAAGTCAAATTATTTTAATGCAGTTTTGTTCCAAAGATCAAGCGAATTCTAAAAACACCTTTATAATTGAAATTGGGCAATTTTTAACGAAGATATGGCCATTTCTATCAAGGTAGACCCTATTTAATGCTTTCCATATATTTTCTATTTATCGAATATCCCTTAATATCTTTCTTAGATGAGTCGGAAGTCAAATTATTTTAATGCAGTTTTGTTTCAAAGATCAAGCGAATTCTAAAAACACCTTTATAATTGAAATTGAGCAATTTTAGATGAAGATATGGCCATTTATTTCAAGGTAGACCCTATTTAATGCTTTCCATATATTTTCTATTTATCGAAGAATATCCCTTAATATCTTTCTCAGATGAGTCGAAAGTCAAATTATTTTAATGCAGTTTTGTTTCAAATATCGAGCGAATTCTAAAAACACCTTTATAATTGAAATGGGACAATTTTTGACGAAGATATGGCCATTTATTTCAAGGTAGACCCTATTTAATGCTTTCCATATATTTTCTATTTATCGAAGAATATCCCTTAATATCTTTCTTAGATGAGTCGGAAGTCAAATTATTTTAATGCAGTTTTGTTTCAAAGATTAAGTGAATTCTAAAAACACCTTTATAATTGAAATGGGGCAATTTTAGATGAAGATATGGCCATTTATTTCAAGGTAGACCCTATTTAATGCTTTCCATATATTTTCTATTTATCGAAGAATATCCCTTAATATCTTTCTTAGATGAGTCGGAAGTCAAATTGTTTTAATGCAGTTTTGTTCCAAAGATCGAGCGAATTCTAAAAACACCTTTATAATTGAAATGGGGCAATTTTTAACGAAGATATGGCCATTTATTTCAAGATATACCCTATTTAATGCTTTCCATATATTTTCTATTTATCGAAGAATATCCCTTAATATCTTTCTTAGATGAGTCGGAAGTCAAATTATTTTAATGCAGTTTTGTTTCAAAGATCGAGTGAATTCTAAAAACACCTTTATAGTTGAAATGGGGCAATTTTTGACGAAGATATGGCCATTTATTTCAAGGTAGACCCTATTTAATGCTTTCCATATATTTTCTATTTATCGAAGAATATCCCTTAATATCTTTTTTAGATGAGTCGGAAGTCAAATTAGTTTAATGCAGTTTTGTTTCAAAGATTAAGCGAATTCTAAAAACACCTTTATAATTGAAGTGGGGCAATTTTTGACGAAGATATGGCCATTTATTTCAAGGTAGACCCTATTTAATGCTTTCCATATATTTTCTATTTATCGAATATCCCTTAATATCTTTCTTAGATGAGTCGGAAGTCAAATTATTTTAATGCAGTTTTCTTCCAAAGATCGAGTGAATTCTAAAAACACCTTTATAATTGAAATGGGGCAATTTTTGACGAAGATATGGCCATTTATTTCAAGGTAGACCCTATTTAATGCTTTCCATATATTTTCTATTTATCGAAGAATATCCCTTAATATCTTTCTTAGATGAGTCGGAAGTCAAATTATTTTAATGCAGTTTTGTTTCAAAGATTAAGCGAATTCTAAGAACACCTTTATAATTGAAGTGGGGCAATTTTTGACGAAGATATGGCCATTTATTTCAAGGTAGACCCTATTTAATGCTTTCCATATATTGTCTATTTATCGAAGAATATCCCTTAATATCTTTCTTAGATGAGTCGGAAGTCAAATTATTTTAATGCAGCTTTGTTTCAAAGATCAAGTGAATTCTAAAAACACCTTTATAATTGAAATTGAGCAATTTTAGATGAAGATATGGCCATTTATTTCAAGGTAGACCCTATTTAATGCTTTCCATATATTTTCTATTTATCGAAGAATATCCCTTAATATCTTTCTTAGATGAGTCGGAAGTCAAATTATTTTAATGCAGTTTTGTTCCAAAGATCGAGCGAATTCTAAAAACACCTTTATAATTGAAATGGGGCAATTTTCAACGAAGATATGGCCATTTATTTCAAGGTAGACCCTATTTAATGCTTTCCATATATTTTCTATTTATCGAAGAATATCCCTTAATATCTTTCTTAGATGAGTCGGAAGTCAAATTATTTTAATGCAGTTTTGTTCCAAAGATGAAGCGAATTCTAAAAACACCTTTATAATTGAAATTGGGCGATTTTTAACGAAGATATGGCCATTTCTATCAAGGTAGACCCTATTTAATGCTTTCCATATATTTTCTATTTATCGAAGAATATCCCTTAATATCTTTTTTAGATGAGTCGGAAGTCAAATTATTTTAATGCAGTTTTGTTCCAAAGATCAAGCGAATTCTAAAAACACCTTTATAATTGAAATTGGGCAATTTTTAACGAAGATATGGCCATTTCTATCAAGGTAGACCCTATTTAATGCTTTCCATATATTTTCTATTTATCGAATATCCCTTAATATCTTTCTTAGATGAGTCGGAAGTCAAATTATTTTAATGCAGTTTTGTTTCAAAGATCAAGCGAATTCTAAAAACACCTTTATAATTGAAATTGAGCAATTTTAGATGAAGATATGGCCATTTATTTCAAGGTAGACCCTATTTAATGCTTTCCATATATTTTCTATTTATCGAAGAATATCCCTTAATATCTTTCTTAGATGAGTCGGAAGTCAAATTATTTTAATGCAGTTTTGTTTCAAAAATCAAGTGAATTCTAAAAACACCTTTATAATTGAAGTGGGACAATTTTTGACGAAGATATGGCCATTTATTTCAAGGTAGACCCTATTTAATGCTTTCCATATATTTTCTATTTATCGAAGAATATCCCTTAATATCTTTCTTAGATGAGTCGGAAGTCAAATTATTTTAATGCAGTTTTGTTTCAAAGATCGAGTGAATTCTAAAAACACCTTTATAATTGAAATGGGGCAATTTTAGATGAAGATATGGCCATTTATTTCAAGGTAGACCCTATTTAATGCTTTCCATATATTTTCTATTTATCGAAGAATATCCCTTAATATCTTTCTTAGATGAGTCGGAAGTCAAATTATTTTAATGCAGTTTTGTTCCAAAGATCGAGCGAATTCTAAAAACACCTTTATAATTGAAATGGGGCAATTTTTAACGAAGATATGGCCATTTATTTCAAGATATACCCTATTTAATGCTTTCCATATATTTTCTATTTATCGAAGAATATCCCTTAATATCTTTCTTAGATGAGTCGTAAGTCAAATTATTTTAATGCAGTTTTGTTTCAAAGATCGAGTGAATTCTAAAAACACCTTTATAGTTGAAATGGGGCAATTTTTGACGAAGATATGGCCATTTATTTCAAGGTAGACCCTATTTAATGCTTTCCATATATTTTCTATTTATCGAAGAATATCCCTTAATATCTTTTTTAGATGAGTCGGAAGTCAAATTAGTTTAATGCAGTTTTGTTTCAAAGATTAAGCGAATTCTAAAAACACCTTTATAATTGAAGTGGGGCAATTTTTGACGAAGATATGGCCATTTATTTCAAGGTAGACCCTATTTAATGCTTTCCATATATTTTCTATTTATCGAATATCCCTTAATATCTTTCTTAGATGAGTCGGAAGTCAAATTATTTTAATGCAGTTTTCTTCCAAAGATCGAGTGAATTCTAAAAACACCTTTATAATTGAAATGGGGCAATTTTTGACGAAGATATGGCCATTTATTTCAAGGTAGACCCTATTTAATGCTTTCCATATATTTTCTATTTATCGAAGAATATCCCTTAATATCTTTCTTAGATGAGTCGGAAGTCAAATTATTTTAATGCAGTTTTGTTTCAAAGATTAAGCGAATTCTAAAAACACCTTTATAATTGAAGTGGGGCAATTTTTGACGAAGATATGGCCATTTATTTCAAGGTAGACCCTATTTAATGCTTTCCATATATTGTCTATTTATCGAAGAATATCCCTTAATATCTTTCTTAGATGAGTCGGAAGTCAAATTATTTTAATGCAGCTTTGTTTCAAAGATCAAGTGAATTCTAAAAACACCTTTATAATTGAAATTGAGCAATTTTAGATGAAGATATGGCCATTTATTTCAAGGTAGACCCTATTTAATGCTTTCCATATATTTTCTATTTATCGAAGAATATCCCTTAATATCTTTCTTAGATGAGTCGGAAGTCAAATTATTTTAATGCAGTTTTGTTCCAAAGATCGAGCGAATTCTAAAAACACCTTTATAATTGAAATGGGGCAATTTTCAACGAAGATATGGCCATTTATTTCAAGGTAGACCCTATTTAATGCTTTCCATATATTTTCTATTTATCGAAGAATATCCCTTAATATCTTTCTTAGATGAGTCGGAAGTCAAATTATTTTAATGCAGTTTTGTTCCAAAGATCAAGTGAATTCTAAAAACACCTTTATAATTGAAATGGGGCAATTTTTGACGAAGATATGGCCATTTATTTCAAGGTAGACCCTATTTAATGCTTTCCATATATTTTCTATTTATCGAAGAATATCCCTTAATATCTTTCTTAGATGAGTCGGAAGTCAAATTATTTTAATGCAGTTTTGTTTCAAAGATTAAGCGAATTCTAAAACCACCTTTATAATTGAAGTGGGGCAATTTTTGACGAAGATATGGCCATTTATTTCAAGGTAGACCCTATTTAATGCTTTCCATATATTTTCTATTTATCGAAGAATATCCCTTAATATCTTTTTTAGATGAGTCGAAAGTCAAATTATTTTAATGCAGTTTTGTTCCAAAGATCAAGTGAATTCTAAAAACACCTTTATAATTGAAATGGGGCAATTTTTGACGAAGATATGGCCATTTATTTCAAGGTAGACCCTATTTAATGCTTTCCATATATTTTCTATTTATCGAAGAATATCCCTTAATATCTTGCTTAGATGAGTCGGAAGTCAAATTATTTTAATGCAGTTTTGTTTCAAATATCAAGCGAATTCTAAAAACACCTTTATAATTCAAATCGGGCAATTTTAGATGAAGATATGGCCATTTATTACAAGGTAGACCCTATTTAATGCTTTCCATATATTTTCTATTTATCGAAGAATATCCCTTAATATCTTTCTTAGATGAGTCGGAAGTCAAATTATTTTTAATGCAGTTTTGTTCCAAAGATCGAGCGAATTCTAAAAACACCTTTTATATTGAAATGGGGCAATTTTTGACGAAGATATGGCCATTTATTTCAAGGTAGACCCTATTTAATGCTTTCCATATATTTTCTATTTATCGAATATCCCTTAATATCTTTCTTAGATGAGTCGGAAGTCAAATTATTTTAATGCAGTTTTGTTCCAAAGATGAAGCGAATTCTAAAAACACCTTTATAATTGAAATTGGGCGATTTTTAACGAAGATATGGCCATTTCTATCAAGGTAGACCCTATTTAATGCTTTCCATATATTTTCTATTTATCGAATATCCCTTAATATCTTTCTTAGATGAGTCGGAAGTCAAATTATTTTAATGCAGTTTTGTTCCAAAGATGAAGCGAATTCTAAAAACACCTTTATAATTGAAATGGGGCAATTTTTAACGAAGATATGGCCATTTATTTCAAGGTAGACCCTATTTAATGCTTTCCATATATTTTCTATTTATCGAAGAATATCCCTTAATATCTTTTTTAGATGAGTCGGAAGTCAAATTATTTTAATGCAGGTTTGTTTCAAAGATCAAGTGAATTCTAAAAACACCTTTATAATTGAAATGGGGCAATTTTTGACGAAGATATGGCCATTTATTTCAAGGTAGACCCTATTTAATGCTTTCCATATATTTTCTATTTATCGAATATCCCTTAATATCTTTCTTAGATGAGTCGGAAGTCAAATTATTTTAATGCAGTTTTGTTCCAAAGATGAAGCGAATTCTAAAAACACCTTTATAATTGAAATTGGGCGATTTTTAACGAAGATATGGCCATTTCTATCAAGGTAGACCCTATTTAATGCTTTCCATATATTTTCTATTTATCGAAGAATATCCCTTAATATCTTTTTTAGATGAGTCGGAAGTCAAATTATTTTAATGCAGTTTTGTTTCAAAGATCAAGCGAATTCTAAAAACACCTTTATAATTGAAATTGGGCAATTTTTAACGAAGTTATGGCCATTTCTATCAAGGTAGACCCTATTTAATGCTTTCCATATATTTTCTATTTATCGAATATCCCTTAATATCTTTCTTAGATGAGTCGGAAGTCAAATTATTTTAATGCAGTTTTGTTTCAAAGATCAAGCGAATTTTAAAAACACCTTTATAATTCAAATCGGGCAATTTTAGATGAAGATATGGCCATTTATTTCAAGGTAGACCCTATTTAATGCTTTCCATATATTTTCTATTTATCGAAGAATATCCCTTAATATCTTTCTTAGATGAGTCGAAAGTCAAATTATTTTAATGCAGTTTTGTTTCAAAGATCGAGCGAATTCTAAAAACACCTTTATAATTGAAATGGGGCAATTTTTAACGAAGATATGGCCATTTATTTCAAGGTAGACCCTATTTAATGCTTTCCATATATTTTCTATTTATCGAAGAATATCCCTTAATATCTTTCTTAGATGAGTCGAAAGTCAAATTATTTTAAAGCAGTTTTGTTCCAAAGATCGAGCGAATTCTAAAAACACCTTTATAATTGAAATGGGGCAATTTTTAACGAAGATATGGCCATTTATTTCAAGGTAGACCCTATTTAATGCTTTCCATATATTTTCTATTTATCGAAGAATATCCCTTAATATCTT
Source organism: Drosophila grimshawi (assembly GCF_018153295.1). Classification (NCBI taxonomy): domain Eukaryota; kingdom Metazoa; phylum Arthropoda; class Insecta; order Diptera; family Drosophilidae; genus Drosophila; species Drosophila grimshawi. Next base: position 123,275 of record NW_025062719.1, on the reverse strand, counting down.
TTTTAGATGAGTCGGAAGTCAAATTATTTTAATGCAGTTTTGTTTCAAAGATCAAGTGAATTCTAAAAACACCTTTATAATTGAAATGGGGCAATTTTTGACGAAGATATGGCCATTTATTTCAAGGTAGACCCTATTTAATGCTTTCCATATATTTTCTATTTATCGAATATCCCTTAATATCTTTCTTAGATGAGTCGGAAGTCAAATTATTTTAATGCAGTTTTGTTCCAAAGATCAAGTGAATTCTAAAAACACCTTTTAATTGAAATTGGGCAATTTTTAACGAAGATATGGCCATTTCTATCAAGGTAGACCCTATTTAATGCTTTCCATATATTTTCTATTTATCGAAGAATATCCCTTAATATCTTTTTTAGATGAGTCGGAAGTCAAATTATTTTAATGCAGTTTTGTTCCAAAGATTAAGCGAATTCCAAAAACACCTTTATAATTGAAGTGGGGCAATTTTTGACGAAGATATGGCCATTTATTTCAAGGTAGACCCTATTTAATGCTTTCCATATATTTTCTATTTATCGAAGAATATCCCTTAATATATTTCTGAGATGAGTCGGAAGTCAAATTATTTTAATGCAGTTTTGTTTCAAAGATTAAGCGAATTCTAAAAACACCTTTATAGTTGAAGTGGGGCAATTTTTGACGAAGATATGGCCATTTATTTCAAGGTAGACCCTATTTAATGCTTTCCATATATTTTCTATTTATCGAAGAATATCCCTTAATATCTTTTTTAGATGAGTCGGAAGTCAAATTATTTTAATGCAGTTTTGTTCCAAAGATCAAGTGAATTCTAAAAACACCTTTATAATTGAAGGGGGGCAATTTTTGACGAAGATATGGCCATTTATTTCAAGGTAGACCCTATTTAATGCATTCCATATATTTTCTATTTATCGAATATCCCTTAATGTCTTTTTTAGATGAGTCGGAAGTCAAATTATTTTAATGCAGTTTTGTTCCAAAGATCAAGTGAATTCTAAAAACACCTTTATAATTGAAATTGGGCAATTTTAGATGAAGATATGGCCATTTATATCAAGGTAGACCCTATTTAATGCTTTCCATATATTTTCTATTTATCGAAGAATATCCCTTAATATCTTTTTTAGATGAGTCGGAAGTCAAATTATTTTAATGCAGTTTTGTTTCAAAGATTAAGCGAATTCTAAAAACACCTTTATAATTTAAATGGGGCAATTTTTGACGAAGATATGGCCATTTATTTCAAGGTAGACCCTATTTAATGCTTTCCATATATTTTCTATTTATCGAAGAATATCCCTTAATATCTTTCTTAAATGAGTCGGAAGTCAAATTATTTTAATGCAGTTTTGTTCCAAAGATCGAGCGAATTCTAAAAACACCTTTATAATTGAAATTGGGCAATTTTAGATGAAGATATGGCCATTTATTTCAAGGTAGACCCTATTTAATGCTTTCCATATATTTTCTATTTTTCGAATATCCCTTAATATCTTTCTTAGATGAGTCGGAAGTCAAATTATTTTAATGCAGTTTTGTTTCAAAGATCAAGTGAATTCTAAGAACACCTTTATAATTGAAATTGGGCAATTTTTGATGAAGATATGGTCATTTATTTCAAGGTTGACCCTATTTAATGCTTTCCATATATTTTCTATTTATCGAATATCCCTTAATATCTTTCTTAGATGAGTCGGAAGTCAAATTATTTTAATGCAGTTTTGTTCCAAAGATCAAGTGAATTCTAAAAACACCTTTATAATTGAAATGGGGCAATTTTAGATGAAGATATGGCCATTTATTTCAAGGTAGACCCTATTTAGTACTTTCATATATTTTCTATTTTTCGAATATCCCTTAATATCTTTTTTAGATGAGTCGGAAGTCAAATTATTTTAATGCAGTTTTGTTTCAAAGATCAAGTGAATTCTAAAAACACCTTTATAATTGAAATTGGGCAATTTTTGATGAAGATATGGCCATTTATTTCAAGGTTGACCCTATTTAATGCTTTCCATATATTTTCTATTTATCGAAGAATATTCCTTAATATCTTTCTTAGATGAGTCGGAAGTCAAATTATTTTAATGCAGTTTTGTTTCAAAGATTAAGCGAATTCTAAAAACACCTTTATAATTGAAGTGGGGCAATTTTTGACGAAGATATGGCCATTTATTTCAAGGTAGACCCTATTTAATGCTTTCCATATATTTTCTATTTATCGAAGAATATCCCTTAATATCTTTTTTTAGATGAGTCGGAAGTCAAATTATTTTAATGCAGTTTTGTTCCAAAGATCAAGTGAATTCTAAAAACACCTTTATAATTGCAATGGGGCAATTTTTGACGAAGATATGGCCATTTATTTCAAGGTAGACCCTATTTAATGCTTTCCATATATTTTCTATTTATCGAAGAATATCCCTTAATATCTTTGTAACACGTCCAGTGTTTCGCAGTGGGCAACCTCGGCTAGCTCAGTATTCCCAGAGGTGGGTAACTCCAACCCTGCCCGTGGCCGGTACAGACAAAAAAAAACTCGACCTGCACAACACTACATAAAGACCTACATGCACACACAAAAACAAACGAAACAGCTGACGGGCCTGGTGTTTATGGCCACGACGTACCCGCCCTTCCTGCAATGGGCTTGCACGGATTCGAATTGCCCATCGCCCTTATTGTGGTTGACGACTAATTTATTCCATGCTCCCGGTGATTCTCCCCTGTATTTAACTTACTCACAGATCATCGTTATTTCCTTACAATTTATTAACAAACATTACATGGTACGAAGTATTAATTACTAAATACGCTGCTAGGTAGCGTTGTATTCTGCAACGGCTATTCAATTTTGAATTTAAATCGGGAATCTTGCCAAATCCGATAAAACCAAAATAAAAAAAAATGGAACAAATATGACTGTTACTTTAGGTGGCCCTCAATCCCTATCCTACCCTATTAGAGCTCCAATATAAGTATTCGGTGTATGGGGGGCTCGTGCAAAAAGAAATGGATTCTGCAATTTGGCAAAAATTCGGACGCCGGATTTTGTTGACGAACACGGTCAACTTAGAAATTTAAATAATTATTAGATGCATGAATAAATAAATACAGTAACGTAAATAACGAATAACTTAACACAACATTCAACAAATTTGCTTAATCTAACATTCACATTTACATAAATATACTGGAGCAGGGGTGGGTGTGCTGGAGCACTGCTCACATGCGCGCAGTCGACTCGCACCCTTTTTTTCTTGACATGTGTTTCTTTTTTTTTGTTTTTCTTTCTTTTTACAATTTGTAATTTAATTTGGACTCTGGGTCGATTGCGCGTACTGCGCTCGAGCTACGCGGCTGGTTACTAAAGGCTTATCCCGATGGCACTTATTCCACATCGGAACGCACTCACCGGCTGAAGAAATACCGTCGGTGCGCTTGCGCGCTGCCAAAATCAGGGGATGGTATATTCGCCCAGTGTTTCCTCGCAGTAGCTTCGAGGGCGTATCCGGCAATCTTTGCGCGACGGCCAGGTCGCTGTTGCATCACCTTCGGAGCGTATGACATAAATTGCACAATTGCGGCTTGACCTGCCGTCGGCCACCTAAACATAACCCACAAAATTAGCGCAGCACAACATTTATTCAGACAGACACACTTACGCCGAATTTGGCTTCACAAGGTCTAGCGAATATGGAGGGTCAAGGCACTCCTAAATGTACTTCACCATTCGATCCGTACGGCACACAAATTTAAGCGCTATGGACCACGACCTGCCTCACTGCGTTTTTTTTTTCTTTTCCACATGTGTTCTCGTCCCTAAGCTTAAACGCGCCACCTTGCGGAGAATGTCCTCACACGTTGCTGACCCTGCCAACTTGTTCCCGCTTTTCAGCAATGTGGCCCTTTAAATCTCACTTTTGGTTGTGGCATACGATAATTGAGTATCGATATGTCTGCAAATGCAACAACACACGAGAATTTAAAGTTAGGCGCCCGCTTGAACGATCAAAATTGTCGTCGCATTTCCTTCGTCTGCTCCGACCGTTGCCCATTGTGAACCTCGCCCAACGTAGGCCACACCCACGCTATATCCCCGTTAAATCCGAAGATCTTTGGCATGGACGACCCCTAGCGATCTTCCGTTTATATCCTCTACCTCATACGCGTTGTTTCCTACGGCTCTAACAATCCTGCACTTGCGAAACTTTTTTGCGAATTTCGCGTTGAAGGCCTTGCTGAAGTCGCTCAGCACAAAATTCCGCCTATAAACTTCTTGGCCTGGCACAGCGTGAAACTTCCGAGCCCGCTTGTCGTACTGTTGCCGGCTGCGTTCAAACGCTTTGTGCAGATGCAGCCTCACCTGATCTTGAACTATTCGGATCTTGTCCTGCGTTTCTAAATCGGAGATGGAGTGTTCACCCATCGACCGTAGCTTCCGTGCGAGCTTGTAACTGGCTCCATTTAAATACATCTGCTGTCCAAAAACCGCAAAAAATGGTGTCACCCCGGTTGCCGAATGGACTGCATTACGAATCGCAACCTCAATTTCTGGTAAGAAGTGATCCCACTCTCTATGATCTTGCTCCAAATACGCGCGGATTGCTGCAAGCACCGTTCGATTCACGCGCTCGGCTGCATTGCTTTGAGGGGAATATATGGCCGTTCTCATGTGGGAGATCCCGAAAGCTTTGGCCATATTTTCGAACTTCTTGGAAACGAATTGTCGACCGTTATCCGAATGGATGGTTTCAGGGACACCGAATTTAAAGAAAACCTCGTTAATCAGGAATTCCACCACATTGTCTGCCGTAGCGTCTTTCATGGCCTTCAGAAACGTAAATTTCGAAAAGTGATCGACGACTACGAAGACCCATGCATGACCTCTTTTTGACCGTGGGTACTTTTCCAAAAAGTCAATGTACAATTTCTGAAAGGGTCGTTCGGTCTTAACTTCCTGCCCTATGGACACTTGCATCCTTTGGTTCGAAGCCTTCGTTTCTTTGCACGCCACGCATTCCCTAACGTATTCACGAACTTGAACCGCCATGTTGGGCCAGTAGAATTGTCTCCGTAACCGATGGAGAGTTTTCGTTACGCCTCCATGGGAAGCCTTCGCGTCTACGTGAGCTTGTTCTATGAGCGTTGAAGTAAGAGATTCGGGCACCCATAACTTCCACAAAGTACCCTCGACTTCGTCTTCCATTCTTGTAAACCCGGTTCGTTTGTACAACAGTCCGTCCTCAACGCACAAATCCGGTAATCGATCCTGATTTCTAATGACCTCCGCCACAATCTCTTTGTATTCTGCAGACTCGAATTCGACTGTCTGGAAACCTAGCATTCGGTTCAAGTCAAGCGCTAGTTCAGCTACGCTGCGAGATAGAGTGTCGGCGACGATGTTGTCAGCCCCTTTTCGGTGTTCGATTTGAAAATCAAAACGTTGCAGGCGCAACGACCACCTCGCTAAACGTCCGTTTAGGTCACGCAAGGACATAAGCCATTTGAGACTTGCGTGGTCTGTAATCACAGTGAACGGCATCATCTCGATGTATGGTCTGAACCTTTCGACAGCTAACACCGCGGCGAGACATTCTTTCTCCGTCACCGAGTAGTTTGCTTGGTGTTTATCCATCTTGGCGGAAAAGAATGCTATCGGTCTCTCATTGCCCTCGGAATCAACTTGGAACAGTACAGCCCCAACACCGTAATGTGACGCATCACATTGGACGTAAAACCTCCGCGAAAAGTCAGCATGCACTAGTACTGGGGCGGATGTAAGCGCCTCTTTCAACCTTCGCACCGCATCAGCTGCCTCGTCACTCAACTTAAACTTCCCTTTTTGACACCCCTTTAGTGTATCCGTCAGTGGTGCTGCTATTTCTGCGAAATTCTTGATGAATCGGCGATACCACCCGGCTGTTCCTAAAAAGCTGCGCACTTCCTTAGCGGATTTGGGATTCGGAATCCTTTGTATTGCAATCACGCGGTCTTGATCGGTCCGCAAAGTCCCTCCCCCTACTATAAACCCTAGATATTTCAGACTCTTGAAACAGAACTTAGATTTTTTTAATCCAATTGTCAAATTGGCCTCTTTTAGTTTCTGCGCCACGAGTCCCAAATATTTCATATGTGTGTTAAAGTCCGGAGCTATAATCAGCAAATCATCCAAGTACACGAACACATTGGACCTAAGCAGTGACGGTATAACCCTATCCATTAAACGGCAAAGTCTTTGAGCGGCGTTACACAGTCCGAAAGGCATTACGACGAACTGGTAGAGTGGGCGGCCAGGCACCGTAAACGCCGTGTATGCTTTGCTGCTTTCGTCCAACTCTATTTGCCAGAATGCGAATTTCAGATCTACGCTAGAAATATAGTAGGTCTGATCGATACGCGAAAGTATCCCTTCGATGGATGGAAGTGGATAAGCGTCCTTGACGGTGACAGCGTTAAGCTTGCGAGCATCCAAGCAAAATCGGTTCTTGTCCGGCCTTCGCACTATTGTAATGCGGTTGCTCCACGGACTATCGCTTTCTTCGATAACTCCCAGGGCCAGCATCTTGTCCACCTCGCCCCAAACTACTTCCTCCATCGCCGGGGACAGCGGATAGTGTCGGTCTTTCACCGGAATAGCCCCTTCGATCAGTTCTATCTTATGTGTTTGTGCTGTTGTCTTCCCCAATCCTGCGTTTTCAAAGGACAAGAACTCTGCTTTTACCGTTTCTAATCGACTTTCTTGCTCCTCGTTCAACTCCCAAGCATCCACCTCCGGCTCTAAAATTTTTTCTTCTACATAGTGCTCGATTGCTTCAACTAAATTTGCCTTCGATTCTTCAGAGGTTTGCGCTTCCATTGATCCCAATACATCAGGAGCTAATCCAAAAACTCGCCATAAATCTATGCCTAAATATGCCGGCTGTTCGAGGTACGGACAAATGTAAAACGTCATGTCCTCCTCCTTTCCTCCGTATGTGACTCTGGTGTGTACCCGGCCTATAATGGATCGGTCCTCCCCAGAGGCAGTTCTCACGCTAGATACATAACGCTGCATGGGAACCTTGATCTCGGCCAGAAACTCACGAGAGCCACGCCCCAAAATACTCACTGAGGCACCGGTATCCAAAAGCCCCGCAATTTGTTTACCTTCAATGCTGACCTCGGCAAACACCCTCGAATCTCGATTATCTCCTCTCTTGACCGATTCCACAACTTGTCTTTTCACCAAGCGTCGCTTCGTGCATCGTTCGCGCGCCTTCTTCACCCTTTGCGTCACTAAACGCATCCCATCAAGCTTTCGTTCCTCAAAAATCTTATTCCTAGCTACCATATATGCCCTTATCCTTTCTTCATAAGGTAGGTGCCTTAATGTCCTACTATGCTTGCAATTTATACTAACGGTACTCTTTGTTGGTGTATTAATAATTATTGAGTGGGAGTCGTTCGTGAGCGCACCTCTCCCGGTCTGGTCACGCCCACTCGTCCGTTTCCCCCCACAATCTGGGCATTTAGGAGCAAGTGCGTCCGGTCTCCCACAACGGTAGCAAAAAACCCTTCGCTGCTTATCTAAGCAATTCCTCCAGTCGTGTCCCTGCTGGCTACAGTTCCAACATCCAGGCCTTGAACTTGACGATTTCACCCGAATCTCGTCGACCTCCGGCTCGACTTTGGCTTTCTCCTCGAGATCGTCACATATGGCACTAACGTTTTTACCTGGTCCCGCGTATTTTGCCTGCGTACCATATGCTAAACGAGAACCACGCTGTCCCAAGCTTGATTCAACCTCGTTACACTCTTCCCGCAGGTGATCAACAGAGTATACATCCATTGCATAGATGTATCTCCCAACCGAATCTCTCAGGCCTTTTTTGATCAACTTTATCAGTTTAGGCTCTGGCAACGGTATTTCCAATCGGGAGGCCATACTCGTCATCGACTGAATAAAGTCGTTTACCGATTCCCCAGGGAGTTGTTGACGCTGCCTCATTTCTTGCAAGCGATCGACGTCGTCCCAACTTCCGCGAAACCTTGCAAAGAGCGCCTTTCGGAGTTCATCCCACGAGTATATTGGTCGTTGCCTCACGTGGAGCCAATACCATTCTCGGGCTCGCCCCTTTACTAGCACGTGGAAGTTGCTGAGGATATCGTCCCACGGACACTGGAATTGTCTCTTTAGGTATTCCACCTTAAAAACGAAATCCTCCACGGACCCTCTGTCATTCGAGCCGTCGAATGACACTTCCCACTTGTCCATCTTGACCCAAGGTCGACCTGAGTGATGCTCGATATTCGGACGACGATGGTTCGCAGTTCCCCGATTTCCTTCAATTGTCGACGACTGTCTGAAATTTCTGCTTCGGTTATTTTCCCGTTGCCTCTGGTCCGGACCTGGGTTGCGCCATTCCCACTCACAAGCACGACTTAGTCCGCTTGAGGTGGTTGACCTCTCTGGCTTTGTCGGCGGCTTAGGAGGTGGTTTGGTGGTCGAGCGTGATTTTGGGATAGCCCCCTGATGTGGCTTTTGCTGTTGACCAGACTCAGCACTAGCAGTTTCCGTTGGCGCCTGGCTACGAATCACGGGTGGTGGCGTCGGTCTTACTATATCGTTTATAGCTTTCAGCATTTCTTGAAACCCTAGACGCACTTCCTCCCGCAATGCTTTCGCTATCCCTGTGTCCATTGACTGCCTGTAGGTTTCCTGAGCTTGCAAAATCGCAACGTTAATCGCAGACACTATCTCGGTGTCCACTGCTGCCTCGGGCTGTCTAACCGCGTCGCGGTCTTCTCGTGGCAAGTTAAAGTCGGTAACTGGAGCTAATGGCCTTACAGGGGATCTTACTAATCCGATGCCCCCCATTACTCCTGCCCCCGCGACTTCCCAAGAATCGGAGTGCGCAACGCTGTTGCCCCCTGACCGCAACTGATAGGAATGACTCGCTTCCATCTCCTTGGTTTCCCTTCCCGTCATAACTAAATTTATTCCTAATATTATCACCTAAACTATTATCTGATAAATAACGACAAGACAACAACACAACACGCAATATAACTCAAGTACTTTAACAATCAAACTTATAAGGGAGAATCACCTTTAGCCGGTACTAATCGTCATTCCAACCTACGTCGTTAGCCAAACTGTTCCGCTCAAACAGACAAACAAAAATTTTTTATGAAGACATTAACTGGTTCGATCGTCAGCTTTGCTGACGGTCCCCAGTTGATTAAGTCCTTTTGGGCACGTTTCCGGTCAAATTTGTTTGCCGACACGATGTCCATCGGTAGAGTGCAGCGCATGGTTACATCTCTATTGTACCATGGGTCACTCTATCCTAACAGAGTCTCGCTGTCGACACCCAAGTTAGCGGAAACACACTTAACAAAAATTCTAACAAAACTTTACCCGTATGTGCATACTATTTTAATAAAGAAAAAACCCTATGCATGGTGCAATTGAACTGCTCATTTTGAACGAACAAGCCACCCTTGCAATTTTCTTTCCCATTTAAACCTAGCACTAACACTTAAAACAAGACTTCAGGGTACTCTCAGGGTCGCCTCCACCGCGCAATTGCTTTGAGAGCATCTTCTCCATAGTAAGTCGCGGTTTCGTACGGCGCGAAGAGTAGCCATTCGTACTGCGAGGACTCGCCTTTTCAGTTTATTTATAATTTCCGGTTTTTTGATTTCATCTCGCATGCGCTGATCGCTTGAACCTGCTTCTTAAACCACGGTTCTCGCGATCTTGATGATTTCAAAAAAAACCTTTGGGCGCCATTCTTGTAACACGCCCAGTGTTTCGCAGTGGGCAACCTCGGCTAGCTCAGTATTCCCAGAGGTGGGTAACTCCAACCCTGCCGTGGACGGTACAGACAAAAAAAAACTCGACCTGCACAACACTACATAAAGACCTACATGCACACACAAAAACAAACGAAACAGCTGACGGGCCTGGTGTTTATGGCCACGACGTACCCGCCCTTCCTGCAATGGGCTTGCACGGATTCGAATTGCCCATCGCCCTTATTGTGGTTGACGACTAATTTATTCCATGCTCCCGGTGATTCTCCCCTGTATTTAACTTACTCACAGATCATCGTTATTTCCTTACAATTTATTAACAAACATTACATGGTACGAAGTATTAATTACTAAATACGCCGCTAGGTAGCGTTGTATTCTGCAACGGCTATTCAATTTTGAATTTAAATCGGGAATCTTGCCAAATCCGATAAAACCAAAATAAAAAAAAATGGAACAAATATGACTGTTACTTTAGGTGGCCCTCAATCCCTATCCTACCCTATTAGAGCTCCAATATAAGTATTCGGTGTATGGGGGGCTCGTGCAAAAAAAAATGGATTCTGCAATTTGGCAAAAATCCGGACGCCGGATTTTGTTGACGAACACGGTCAACTTAGAAATTTAAATAATTATTAGATGCATGAATAAATAAATACAGTAACGTAAATAACGAATAACTTAACACAACATTCAACAAATTTGCTTAATCTAACATTCACATTTACATAAATATACTGGAGCAGGGGTGGGTGTGCTGGAGCACTGCTCACATGCGCGCAGTCGACTCGCACCCTTTTTTTCTTGACATGTGTTTCTTTTTTTTTGTTTTCCCTTTCTTTTTACAATTTGTAATTTAATTTGGACTCTGGGTCGATTGCGCGTACTGCGCTCGAGCTACGCGGCTGGTTACTAAAGGCTTATCCCGATGGCACTTATTCCACATCGGAACGCACTCACCGGCTGAAGAAATACCGTCGGTGCGCTTGCGCGCTGCCAAAATCAGGGGATGGTGTATTCGCCCAGTGTTTCCTCGCAGTAGCTTCGAGGGCGTATCCGGCAATCTTTGCGCGACGGCCAGGTCGCTGTTGCATCACCTTCGGAGCGTATGACATAAATTGCACAATTGCGGCTTGACCTGCCGTCGGCCACCTAAACATAACCCACAAAATTAGCGCAGCACAACATTTATTCAGACAGACACACTTACGCCGAATTTGGCTTCACAAGGTCTAGCGAATATGGAGGGTCAAGGCACTCCTAAATGTACTTCACCATTCGATCCGTACGGCACACAAATTTAAGCGCTATGGACCACGACCTGCCTCACTGCGTTTTTTTTTTCTTTTCCACATGTGTTCTCGTCCCTAAGCTTAAACGCGCCACCTTGCGGAGAATGTCCTCACACGTTGCTGACCCTGCCAACTTGTTCCCGCTTTTCAGCAATGTGGCCCTTTAAATCTCACTTTTGGTTGTGGCATACGATAATTGAGTATCGATATGTCTGCAAATGCAACATCTTTCTTAGATGAGTCGGAAGTCAAATTATTTTAATGCAGTTTTGTTTCAAAGATAAAGTGAATTCTAAAAACACCTTTATAATTGAAATGGGGCAATTTTTGACGAAGATATGGCCATTTATTTCAAGGTAGACTCTATTTAATGCTTTCCATATATTTTCTATTTATCGAAGAATATCCCTTAATATCTTTCTTAGATGAGTCGGAAGTCAAATTATTTTAATGCAGTTTTGTTCCAAAGATCAAGTGAATTCTAAAAACACCTTTATAATTGAAATGGGGCAATTTTTGACGAAGATATGGCCATTTATTTCAAGGTAGACACTATTTAATGCTTTCCATATATTTTCTATTTATCGAAGAATATCCCTTAATATCTTTCTTAGATGAGTTGGAAGTCAAATTATTTTAATTCAGTTTTGTTCCAAAGATCAAGCGAATTCTAAAAACACCTTTATAATTGAAATGGGGCAATTTTTGACGAAGATATGGCCATTTATTTCAAGGTAGACCCTATTTAATGCTTTCCATATATTTTCTATTTATCGAAGAATATCCCTTAATATCTTTCTTAGATGAGTCGGAAGTCAAATTATTTTAATGCAGTTTTGTTCCAAAGATCGAGCGAATTCTAAAAACACCTTTATAATTGAAATGGGGCAATTTTTGACGAAGATATGGCCATTTATTTCAAGGTAGACCCTATTTAATGCTTTCCATATATTTTCTATTTATCGAAGAATATCCCTTAATATCTTTCTTAGATGAGTCGGAAGTCAAATTATTTTAATGCAGTTTTGTTTCAAAGATTACGCGAATTCTAAAAACACCTTTATAATTGAAGTGGGGCAATTTTTGACGAAGATATGGCCATTTATTTCAAGGTAGACCCTATTTAATGTTTTCCATATATTTTCTATTTATCGAAGAATATCCCTTAATATCTTTCTTAGATGAGTCGGAAGTCAAATTGTTTTAATGCAGTTTGTTTCCAAAGATCAAGTGAATTCTAAAAACACCTTTATAATTGAAATGGGGCAATTTTTGACGAAGATATGGCCATTTATTTCAGGGTAGACCCTATTTAATGCTTTCCATATATTTACTATTTATCGAAGAATATCCCTTAATATCTTTCTTAGATGAGTCGGAAGTCAAATTATTTTAATGCAGTTTTGTTTCAAAGATCAAGTGAATTCTAAAAACACCTTTATAATTGAAATGGGGCAATTTTTGACGAAGATATGGCCATTTATTTCAAGGTAGACACTATTTAATGCTTTCCATATATTTTCTATTTATCGAAGAATATCCCTTAATATCTTTCTTAGATGAGTTGGAAGTCAAATTATTTTAATTCAGTTTTGTTCCAAAGATCAAGCGAATTCTAAAAACACCTTTATAATTGAAATGGGGCAATTTTTGACGAAGATATGGCCATTTATTTCAAGGTAGACCCTATTTAATGCTTTCCATATATTTTCTATTTATCGAAGAATATCCCTTAATATCTTTCTTAGATGAGTCGGAAGTCAAATTATTTTAATGCAGTTTTGTTCCAAAGATCGAGCGAATTCTAAAAACACCTTTATAATTGAAATGGGGCAATTTTTGACGAAGATATGGCCATTTATTTCAAGGTAGACCCTATTTAATGCTTTTCCATATATTTTCTATTTATCGAAGAATATCCCTTAATATCTTTTCTTAGATGAGTCGGAAGTCAAATTAATTTTAATGCAGTTTTGTTTCAAAGATTAAGCGAATTCTAAAAACACCTTTATAATTGAAGTGGGGCAATTTTTGACGAAGATATGGCCATTTATTTCAAGGTAGACCCTATTTAATGCTTTCCGTATATTTTCTATTTATCGAATATCCCTTAATGTCATTCTTAGATGAGTCGGAAGTCAAATTATTTTAATGCAGTTTTGTTCCAAAGATCGAGTGAATTCTTAAAACACCTTTATAATTGAAATGGGGCAATTTTTGACGAAGATATGGCCATTTATTTCAGGGTAGACCCTATTTAATGCTTTCCATATATTTTCTATTTATCGAAGAATATCCCTTAATATCTTTTTTAAATGAGTCGGAAGTCAAATTATTTTAATGCAGTTTTGTTCCAAAGATCAAGTGAATTCTAAAAACACCTTTATAATTGAAATGGGGCAATTTATGACGAAGAAATGGCCATTTATTTCAAGGTAGACCCTATTTAATGCTTTCCATATATTTTCTATTTATCGAAGAATATCCCTTAATATCTTTCTTAGATGAGTCGGAAGTCAAATTATTTTAATGCAGTTTTGTTTCAAAGATCAAGCGAATTCTAAAAACACCTTTATAATTGAAATTGGGCAATTTTAGATGAAGATATGGCCATTTATTTCAAGGTAGACCCTATTTAATGCTTTCCATATATTTTCTATTTATCGAATATCCCTTAATATCTTTCTTAGATGAGTCGGAAGTCAAATTATTTTAATGCAGTTTTGTTCCAGAGATCAAGTGAATTCTAAAAACACCTTTATATTTGAAATTGGGCAATTTTAGATGAAGATATGGCCATTTATTTCAAGGTAGACCCTATTTAATGTTTTCCATATATTTTCTATTTATCGAAGAATATCCCTTAATATCTTTCTTAGATGAGTCGGAAGTCAAATTGTTTTAATGCAGTTTGTTTCCAAAGATCAAGTGAATTCTAAAAACACCTTTATAATTGAAATGGGGCAATTTTTGACGAAGATATGGCCATTTATTTCAAGGTAGACCCTATTTAATGCTTTCCATATATTTTCTATTTATCGAAGAATATCCCTTAATATCTTTCTTAGATGAGTCGGAAGTCAAATTATTTTAATGCAGTTTTGTTTCAAAGATCAAGCGAATTCTAAAAACACCTTTATAATTGAAATGGGGCAATTTTTGACGAAGATATGGCCATTTATTTCAAGGTAGACACTATTTAATGCTTTCCATATATTTTCTATTTATCGAAGAATATCCCTTAATATCTTTCTTAGATGAGTCGGAAGTCAAATTATTTTAATGCAGTTTTGTTCCAAAGATCAAGTGAATTCTAAAAACACCTTTATAATTGAAATGGGGCAATTTTTGACGAAGATATGGCCATTTATTTCAAGGTTGACCCTATTTAATGCTTTCCATATATTTTCTATTTATCGAAGAATATCCCTTAATATCTTTCTTAGATGAGTCGGAAGTCAAATTATTTTAATGCAGTTTTGTTTCAAAGATCAAGCGAATTCTAAAAACACTTTTATCATTGAAATTGGGCAATTTTTGACGAAGATATGGCCATTTATTTCAAGGTAGACCCTATTTAATGCTTTCCATATATTTTCTATTTATCGAAGAATATCCCTTAATATCTTTCTTAGATGAGTCGGAAGTCAAATTATTTTAATGCAGTTTTGTTCCAAAGATCGAGTGAATTCTAAAAACACCTTTATAATTGAAATGGGGCAATTTTTGACGAAGATATGGCCATTTATTTCAAGGTAGACCCTATTTAATGCTTTCCATATATTTTCTATTTATCGAAGAATATCCCTTAATATCTTTCTTAGATGAGTCGGAAGTCAAATTATTTTAATGCAGTTTTGTTCCAAAGATCGAGTGAATTCTAAAAACACCTTTATAATTGAAATGGGGCAATTTTTGACGAAGATATGGCCATTTATTTCAGGGTAGACCCTATTTAATGCTTTCCATATATTTTCTATTTATCGAAGAATATCCCTTAATATCTTTCTTAGATGAGTCGGAAGTCAAATTATTTTAATGCAGTTTTGTTTCAAAGATTAAGCAAATTCTAAAAACACCTTTATAATTGAAGTGGGGCAGTTTTTGACGAAGATATGGCCATTTATTTCGAGGTAGACCCTATTTAATGCTTTCCATATATTTTCTATTTATCGAATATCCCTTAATATCATTCTTAGATGAGTCGGAAGTCATATTATGTTAATGCAGTTTTCTTCCAAAGATCAAGTGAATTCTAAAAACAGCTTTATAATTGAAATGGGGCAATTATCAAGGTAGGACCCTATTTAATGCTTTCCATATACTCTCTATTTATCGAAGATATCCCTTACTATCTTTCATAGATGAGTCGGAAGTCAAATTATTTTAATGCAGTTTTGTTTCAAAGATCAAGCGAATTCTGGATACCACCTTTATAATTGAAATGGGGCAATTTTTGACGAAGATATGGCCATTTATTTCAAGGTAGACCCTATTTAATGTTTTCCATATATTTTCTATTTATCGAAGAATATCCCTTAATATCTTTCTTAGATGAGTCGGAAGTCAAATTGTTTTAATGCAGTTTGTTTCCAAAGATCAAGTGAATTCTAAAAACACCTTTATAATTGAAGTGGGGCAATTTTTGACGAAGATATGGCCATTTATTTCAGGGTAGACCCTATTTAATGCTTTCCATATATTTTCTATTTATCGAAGAATATCCCTTAATATCTTTCTTAAATGAGTCGGAAGTCAAATTATTTTAATGCAGTTTGTTTTCAAAGATCAAGTGAATTCTAAAAACACCTTTATAATTGAAATGGGGCAATTTTTGACGAAGATATGGCCATTTATTTCAAGGTAGACCCTATTTAATGCTTTTCATATATTTTCTATTTATCGAAGAATATCCCTTAATATCTTTCTTAGATGAGTCGGAAGTCAAATTATTTTAATGCAGTTTTGTTCCAAAGATCAAGTGAATTCTAAAAACACCTTTATAATTGAAATGGGGCAATTTTTGACGAAGATATGGCCATTTATTTCAAGGTAGACACTATTTAATGCTTTCAATATATTTTCTATTTATCGACGAATATCCCTTAATATCTTTCTCAGATGAGTCGGAAGTCAAATTATTTTAATGCAGTTTTGTTCCAAAGATCGAGTGAATTCCAAAAACACCTTTATAATTGAAATGGGGCAATTTTTGACGAAGATATGGCCATTTATTTCAAGGTAGACCCTATTTAATGCTTTCCATATATTTTCTATTTATCGAAGAATATCCCTTAATATCTTTCTTAGATGAGTCGGAAGTCAAATTATTTTAATGCAGTTTTGTTCCAAAGATCGAGCGAATTCTAAAAACACCTTTATAATTGAAATGGGGCAATTTTTGACGAAGATATGGCCATTTATTTCAAGGTAGACCCTATTTAATGCTTTCCATATATTTTCTATTTATCGAAGAATATCCCTTAATATCTTTTTTAGATGAGTCGGAAGTCAAATTATTTTAATGCAGTTTTGTTTCAAAGATTAAGCGAATTCTAAAAACACCTTTATAATTGAAATGGGGCAATTTTTGACGAAGATATGGCCATTTATTTCAAGGTAGACCCTATTTAATGCTTTCCATATATTTTCTATTTATCGAAGAATATCCCTTAATGTCTTTTTTAGATGAGTCGGAAGTCAAATTATTTTAATGCAGTTTTGTTCCAAAGATCAAGTGAATTCTAAAAACACCTTTATAATTGAAATGGGGCAATTTTTGACGAAGATATGGCCATTTATTTCAAGGTAGACCCTATTTAATGCTTTCCATATATTTTCTATTTATCGAATATCCCTTAATATCTTTCTTAGATGAGTCGGAAGTCAAATTATTTTAATGCAGTTTTGTTCCAAAGATCAAGTGAATTCTAAAAACACCTTTATAATTGAAATTGGGCAATTTGAGATGAAGATATGGCCATTTATATCAAGGTAGACCCTATTTAATGCTTTCCATATATTTTCTATTTATCGAAGAATATCCCTTAATATCTTTTTTAGATGAGTCGGAAGTCAAATTATTTTAATGCAGTTTTGTTCCAAAGATCAAGCGAATTCTAAAAACACCTTTATAATTGAAATGGGGCAATTTTTGACGAAGATATGGCCATTTATTTCAAGGTAGACCCTATTTAATGCTTTCCATATATTTTCTATTTATCGAAGAATATCCCTTAATATCTTTCTTAGATGAGTCGGAAGTCAAATTATTTTAATGCAGTTTTGTTTCAAAGATTAAGCGAATTCTAAAAACACCTTTATAATTGAAGTGGGGCAATTTTTGACGAAGATATGGCCATTTATTTCAAGGTAGACCCTATTTAATGCTTTCCATATATTTTCTATTTATCGAAGAATATCCCTTAATATCTTTCTTAGATGAGTCGGAAGTCAAATTATTTTAATGCAGTTTTGTTCCAAAGATCAAGTGAATTCTAAAAACACCTTTATAATTGAAATTGGGCAATTTGAGATGAAGATATGGCCATTTATATCAAGGTAGACCCTATTTAATGCTTTCCATATATTTTCTATTTATCGAAGAATATTCCTTAATATCTTTCTTAGATGAGTCGGAAGTCAAATTATTTTAATGCAGTTTTGTTTCAAAGATTAAGCGAATTCTAAAAACACCTTTATAATTGAAGTGGGGCAATTTTTGACGAAGATATGGCCATTTATTTCAAGGTAGACCCTATTTAATGCTTTCCATATATTTTCTATTTATCGAAGAATATCCCTTAATATCTTTCTTAGATGAGTCGGAAGTCAAATTATTTTAATGCAGTTTTGTTCCAAAGATCGAGCGAATTCTAAAAACACCTTTATAATTGAAATGGGGCAATTTTTGACGAAGATATGGCCATTTATTTCAAGGTAGACCCTATTTAATGCTTTCCATATATTTTCTATTTATCGAAGAATATCCCTTAATATCTTTTTTAGATGAGTCGGAAGTCAAATTATTTTAATGCAGTTTTGTTTCAAAGATTAAGCGAATTCTAAAAACACCTTTATAATTGAAGGGGGGCAATTTTTGACGAAGATATGGCCATTTATTTCAAGGTAGACCCTATTTAATGCATTCCATATATTTTCTATTTATCGAAGAATATCCCTTAATGTCTTTTTTAGATGAGTCGGAAGTCAAATTATTTTAATGCAGTTTTGTTCCAAAGATCAAGTGAATTCTAAAAACACCTTTATAATTGAAATGGGGCAATTTTTGACGAAGATATGGCCATTTATTTCAAGGTAGACCCTATTTAATGCTTTCCATATATTTTCTATTTATCGAATATCCCTTAATATCTTTTTTAGATGAGTCGGAAGTCAAATTATTTTAATGCAGTTTTGTTCCAAAGATCAAGTGAATTCTAAAAACACCTTTATAATTGAAATTGGGCAATTTTAGATGAAGATATGGCCATTTATATCAAGGTAGACCCTATTTAATGCTTTCCATATATTTTCTATTTATCGAAGAATATCCCTTAATATCTTTTTTAGATGAGTCGGAAGTCAAATTATTTTAATGCAGTTTTGTTTCAAAGATTAAGCGAATTCTAAAAACACCTTTATAATTGAAATGGGGCAATTTTTGACGAAGATATGGCCATTTATTTCAAGGTAGACCCTATTTAATGCTTTCCATATATTTTCTATTTATCGAAGAATATCCCTTAATATCTTTCTTAGATGAGTCGGAAGTCAAATTATTTTAATGCAGTTTTGTTTCAAAGATTAAGCGAATTCTAAAAACACCTTTATAATTGAAGTGGGGCAATTTTTGACGAAGATATGGCCATTTATTTCAAGGTAGACCCTATTTAATGCTTTCCATATATTTTCTATTTATCGAAGAATATCCCTTAATATCTTTCTTAAATGAGTCGGAAGTCAAATTATTTTAATGCAGTTTTGTTCCAAAGATCGAGCGAATTCTAAAAACACCTTTAAATTTGAAATTGGGCAATTTTAGATGAAGATATGGCCATTTATTTCAAGGTAGACCCTATTTAATGCTTTCCATATATTTTCTATTTTTCGAATATCCCTTAATATCTTTCTTAGATGAGTCGGAAGTCAAATTATTTTAATGCAGTTTTGTTTCAAAGATCAAGTGAATTCTAAAAACACCTTTATAATTGAAATTGGGCAATTTTTGATGAAGATATGGCCATTTATTTCAAGGTTGACCCTATTTAATGCTTTCCATATATTTTCTATTTATCGAAGAATATCCCTTAATATCTTTCTTAAATGAGTCGGAAGTCAAATTATTTTAATGCAGTTTGTTTCCAAAAATCAAGTGAATTCTAAAAACACCTTTATAATTGAAATGGGGCAATTTTTGACGAAGATATGGCCATTTATTTCAAGGTAGACCCTATTTAATGCTTTTCATATATTTTCTATTTATCGAAGAATATCCCTTAATATCTTTCTTAGATGAGTCGGAAGTCAAATTACTTTAATGCAGTTTTGTTCCAAAGATCAAGTGAATTCTAAAAACACCTTTATAATTGAAATGGGGCAATTTTTGACGAAGATATGGCCATTTATTTCAAGGTTGACCCTATTTAATGCTTTCCATATATTTTCTATTTATCGAAGAATATCCCTTAATATCTTTCTTAAATGAGTCGGAAGTCAAATTATTTTAATGCAGTTTGTTTCCAAAAATCAAGTGAATTCTAAAAACACCTTTATAATTGAAATGGGGCAATTTTAGACGAAGATATGGCCATTTATTTCAAGGTAGACCCTATTTAATGCTTTCCATATATTTTCTATTTATCGAAGAATATCCCTTAATATCTTTCTTAGATGAGTCGGAAGTCAAATTACTTTAATGCAGTTTTGTTCCAAAGATCAAGTGAATTCTAAAAACACCTTTATAATTGAAATGGGGCAATTTTTGATGAAGATATGGCCATTTATTTCAAGGTTGACCCTATTTAATGCTTTCCATATATTTTCTATTTATCGAAGAATATTCCTTAATATCTTTCTTAGATGAGTCGGAAGTCAAATTATTTTAATGCAGTTTTGTTTCAAAGATTAAGCGAATTCTAAAAACACCTTTATAATTGAAGTGGGGCAATTTTTGACGAAGATATGGCCATTTATTTCAAGGTAGACCCTATTTAATGCTTTCCATATATTTTCTATTTATCGAAGAATATCCCTTAATATCTTTTTTAGATGAGTCGGAAGTCAAATTATTTTAATGCAGTTTTGTTCCAAAGATCAAGTGAATTCTAAAAACACCTTTATAATTGCAATGGGGCAATTTTTGACGAAGATATGGCCATTTATTTCAAGGTAGACCCTATTTAATGCTTTCCATATATTTTCTATTTATCGAAGAATATCCCTTAATATCTTTGTAACACGTCCAGTGTTTCGCAGTGGGCAACCTCGGCTAGCTCAGTATTCCCAGAGGTGGGTAACTCCAACCCTGCCCGTGGCCGGTACAGACAAAAAAAACTCGACCTGCACAACACTACATAAAGACCTACATGCACACACAAAAACAAACGAAACAGCTGACGGGCCTGGTGTTTATGGCCACGACGTACCCGCCCTTCCTGCAATGGGCTTGCACGGATTCGAATTGCCCATCGCCCTTATTGTGGTTGACGACTAATTTATTCCATGCTCCCGGTGATTCTCCCCTGTATTTAACTTACTCACAGATCATCGTTATTTCCTTACAATTTATTAACAAACATTACATGGTACGAAGTATTAATTACTAAATACGCTGCTAGGTAGCGTTGTATTCTGCAACGGCTATTCAATTTTGAATTTAAATCGGGAATCTTGCCAAATCCGATAAAACCAAAATAAAAAAAAATGGAACAAATATGACTGTTACTTTAGGTGGTCCTCAATCCCTATCCTACCCTATTAGAGCTCCAATATAAGTATTCGGTGTATGGGGGGCTCGTGCAAAAAGAAATGGATTCTGCAATTTGGCAAAAATTCGGACGCCGGATTTTGTTGACGAACACGGTCAACTTAGAAATTTAAATAATTATTAGATGCATGAATAAATAAATACAGTAACGTAAATAACGAATAACTTAACACAACATTCAACAAATTTGCTTAATCTAACATTCACATTTACATAAATATACTGGAGTAGGGGTGGGTGTGCTGGAGCACTGCTCACATGCGCGCAGTCGACTCGCACCCTTTTTTTCTTGACATGTGTTTCTTTTTTTTGTTTTTCTTTCTTTTTACAATTTGTAATTTAATTTGGACTCTGGGTCGATTGCGCGTACTGCGCTCGAGCTACGCGGCTGGTTACTAAAGGCTTATCCCGATGGCACTTATTCCACATCGGAACGCACTCACCGGCTGAAGAAATACCGTCGGTGCGCTTGCGCGCTGCCAAAATCAGGGGATGGTGTATTCGCCCAGTGTTTCCTCGCAGTAGCTTCGAGGGCGTATCCGGCAATCTTTGCGCGACGGCCAGGTCGTTGTTGCATCACCTTCGGAGCGTATGACATAAATTGCACAATTGCGGCTTGACCTGCCGTCGGCCACCTAAACATAACCCACAAAATTAGCGCAGCACAACATTTATTCAGACAGACACACTTACGCCGAATTTGGCTTCACAAGGTCTAGCGAATATGGAGGGTCAAGGCACTCCTAAATGTACTTCACCATTCGATCCGTACGGCACACAAATTTAAGCGCTATGGACCACGACCTGCCTCACTGCGTTTTTTTTTTCTTTTCCACATGTGTTCTCGTCCCTAAGCTTAAACGCGCCACCTTGCGGAGAATGTCCTCACACGTTGCTGACCCTGCCAACTTGTTCCCGCTTTTCAGCAATGTGGCCCTTTAAATCTCACTTTTGGTTGTGGCATACGATAATTGAGTATCGATATGTCTGCAAATGCAACAACACACGAGAATTTAAAGTTAGGCGCCCGCTTGAACGATCAAAATTGTCGTCGCATTTCCTCCGTCTGCTCCGACCGTTGCCCATTGTGAACCTCGCCCAACGTAGGCCACACCCACGCTATATCCCCGTTAAATCCGAAGATCTTTGGCATGGACGACCCCTAGCGATCTTCCGTTTATATCCTCTACCTCATACGCGTTGTTTCCTACGGCTCTAACAATCCTGCACTTGCGAAACTTTTTTTGCGAATTTCGCGTTGAAGGCCTTGCTGAAGTCGCTCAGCACAAAATTCCGCCTATAAACTTCTTGGCCTGGCACAGCGTGAAACTTCCGAGCCCGCTTGTCGTACTGTTGCCGGCTGCGTTCAAACGCTTTGTGCAGATGCAGCCTCACCTGATCTTGAACTATTCGGATCTTGTCCTGCGTTTCTAAATCGGAGATGGAGTGTTCACCCATCGACCGTAGCTTCCGTGCGAGCTTGTAACTGGCTCCATTTAAATACATCTGCTGTCCAAAAACCGCAAAAAATGGTGTCACCCCGGTTGCCGAATGGACTGCATTACGAATCGCAACCTCAATTTCTGGTAAGAAGTGATCCCACTCTCTATGATCTTGCTCCAAATACGCGCGGATTGCTGCAAGCACCGTTCGATTCACGCGCTCGGCTGCATTGCTTTGAGGGGAATATATGGCCGTTCTCATGTGGGAGATCCCGAAAGCTTTGGCCATATTTTCGAACTTCTTGGAAACGAATTGTCGACCGTTATCCGAATGGATGGTTTCAGGGACACCGAATTTAAAGAAAACCTCGTTAATCAGGAATTCCACCACATTGTCTGCCGTAGCGTCTTTCATGGCCTTCAGAAACGTAAATTTCGAAAAGTGATCGACGACTACGAAGACCCATGCATGACCTCTTTTTGACCGTGGGTACTTTTCCAAAAAGTCAATGTACAATTTCTGAAAGGGTCGTTCGGTCTTAACTTCCTGCCCTATGGACACTTGCATCCTTTGGTTCGAAGCCTTCGTTTCTTTGCACGCCACGCATTCCCTAACGTATTCACGAACTTGAACCGCCATGTTGGGCCAGTAGAATTGTCTCCGTAACCGATGGAGAGTTTTCGTTACGCCTCCATGGGAAGCCTTCGCGTCTACGTGAGCTTGTTCTATGAGCGTTGAAGTAAGAGATTCGGGCACCCATAACTTCCACAAAGTACCCTCGACTTCGTCTTCCATTCTTGTAAACCCGGTTCGTTTGTACAACAGTCCGTCCTCAACGCACAAATCCGGTAATCGATCCTGATTTCTAATGACCTCCGCCACAATCTCTTTGTATTCTGCAGACTCGAATTCGACTGTCTGGAAACCTAGCATTCGGTTCAAGTCAAGCGCTAGTTCAGCTACGCTGCGAGATAGAGTGTCGGCGACGATGTTGTCAGCCCCTTTTCGGTGTTCGATTTGAAAATCAAAACGTTGCAGGCGCAACGACCACCTCGCTAAACGTCCGTTTAGGTCACGCAAGGACATAAGCCATTTGAGACTTGCGTGGTCTGTAATCACAGTGAACGGCATCATCTCGATGTATGGTCTGAACCTTTCGACAGCTAACACCGCGGCGAGACATTCTTTCTCCGTCACCGAGTAGTTTGCTTGGTGTTTATCCATCTTGGCGGAAAAGAATGCTATCGGTCTCTCATTGCCCACGGAATCAACTTGGAACAGTACAGCCCCAACACCGTAATGTGACGCATCACATTGGACGTAAAACCTCCGCGAAAAGTCAGCATGCACTAGTACTGGGGCGGATGTAAGCGCCTCTTTCAACCTTCGCACCGCATCAGCTGCCTCGTCACTCAACTTAAACTTCCCTTTTTGACACCCCTTTAGTGTATCCGTCAGTGGTGCTGCTATTTCTGCGAAATTCTTGATGAATCGGCGATACCACCCGGCTGTTCCTAAAAAGCTGCGCACTTCCTTAGCGGATTTGGGATTCGGAATCCTTTGTATTGCAATCACGCGGTCTTGATCGGTCCGCAAAGTCCCTCCCCCTACTATAAACCCTAGATATTTCAGACTCTTGAAACAGAACTTAGATTTTTTTAATCCAATTGTCAAATTGGCCTCTTTTAGTTTCTGCGCCACGAGTCCCAAATATTTCATATGTGTGTTAAAGTCCGGAGCTATAATCAGCAAATCATCCAAGTACACGAACACATTGGACCTAAGCAGTGACGGTATAACCCTATCCATTAAACGGCAAAGTCTTTGAGCGGCGTTACACAGTCCGAAAGGCATTACGACGAACTGGTAGAGTGGGCGGCCAGGCACCGTAAACGCCGTGTATGCTTTGCTGCTTTCGTCCAACTCTATTTGCCAGAATGCGAATTTCAGATCTACGCTAGAAATATAGTAGGTCTGATCGATACGCGAAAGTATCCCTTCGATGGATGGAAGTGGATAAGCGTCCTTGACGGTGACAGCGTTAAGCTTGCGAGCATCCAAGCAAAATCGGTTCTTGTCCGGCCTTCGCACTATTGTAATGCGGTTGCTCCACGGACTATCGCTTTCTTCGATAACTCCCAGGGCCAGCATCTTGTCCACCTCGCCCCAAACTACTTCCTCCATCGCCGGGGACAGCGGATAGTGTCGGTCTTTCACCGGAATAGCCCCTTCGATCAGTTCTATCTTATGTGTTTGTGCTGTTGTCTTCCCCAATCCTGCGTTTTCAAAGGACAAGAACTCTGCTTTTACCGTTTCTAATCGACTTTCTTGCTCCTCGTTCAACTCCCAAGCATCCACCTCCGGCTCTAAAATTTTTTCTTCTACATAGTGCTCGATTGCTTCAACTAAATTTGCCTTCGATTCTTCAGAGGTTTGCGCTTCCATTGATCCCAATACATCAGGAGCTAATCCAAAAACTCGCCATAAATCTATGCCTAAATATGCCGGCTGTTCGAGGTACGGACAAATGTAAAACGTCATGTCCTCCTCCTTTCCTCCGTATGTGACTCTGGTGTGTACCCGGCCTATAATGGATCGGTCCTCCCCAGAGGCAGTTCTCACGCTAGATACATAACGCTGCATGGGAACCTTGATCTCGGCCAGAAACTCACGAGAGCCATGCCCCAAAATACTCACTGAGGCACCGGTATCCAAAAGCCCCGCAATTTGTTTACCTTCAATGCTGACCTCGGCAAACACCCTCGAATCTCGATTATCTCCTCTCTTGACCGATTCCACAACTTGTCTTTTCACCAAGCGTCGCTTCGTGCATCGTTCGCGCGCCTTCTTCACCCTTTGCGTCACTAAACGCATCCCATCAAGCTTTCGTTCCTCAAAAATCTTATTCCTAGCTACCATATATGCCCTTATCCTTTCTTCATAAGGTAGGTGCCTTAATGTCCTACTATGCTTGCAATTTATACTAACGGTACTCTTTGTTGGTGTATTAATAATTATTGAGTGGGAGTCGTTCGTGAGCGCACCTCTCCCGGTCTGGTCACGCCCACTCGTCCGTTTCCCCCACAATCTGGGCATTTAGGAGCAAGTGCGTCCGGTCTCCCACAACGGTAGCAAAAAACCCTTCGCTGCTTATCTAAGCAATTCCTCCAGTCGTGTCCCTGCTGGCTACAGTTCCAACATCCAGGCCTTGAACTTGACGATTTCACCCGAATCTCGTCGACCTCCGGCTCGACTTTGGCTTTCTCCTCGAGATCGTCACATATGGCACTAACGTTTTTACCTGGTCCCGCGTATTTTGCCTGCGTACCGTATACTAAACGAGAACCACGCTGTCCCAAGCTTGATTCAACCTCGTTGCACTCTTCCCGCAGGTGATCAACAGAGTATACATCCATTGCATAGATGTATCTCCCAACCGAATCTCTCAGGCCTTTTTTGATCAACTTTATCAGTTTAGGCTCTGGCAACGGTATTTCCAATCGGGAGGCCATACTCGTCATCGACTGAATAAAGTCGTTTACCGATTCCCCAGGGAGTTGTTGACGCTGCCTCATTTCTTGCAAGCGATCGACGTCGTCCCAACTTCCGCGAAACCTTGCAAAGAGCGCCTTTCGGAGTTCATCCCACGAGTATATTGGTCGTTGCCTCACGTGGAGCCAATACCATTCTCGGGCTCGCCCCTTTACTAGCACGTGGAAGTTGCTGAGGATATCGTCCCACGGACACTGGAATTGTCTCTTTAGGTATTCCACCTTAAAAACGAAATCCTCCACGGACCCTCTGTCATTCGAGCCGTCGAATGACACTTCCCACTTATCCATCTTGACCCAAGGTCGACCTGAGTGATGCTCGATATTCGGACGACGATGGTTCGCAGTTCCCCGATTTCCTTCAATTGTCGACGACTGTCTGAAATTTCTGCTTCGGTTATTTTCCCGTTGCCTCTGGTCCGGACCTGGGTTGCGCCATTCCCACTCACAAGCACGACTTAGTCCGCTTGAGGTGGTTGACCTCTCTGGCTTTGTCGGCGGCTTAGGAGGTGGTTTGGTGGTCGAGCGTGATTTTGGGATAGCCCCCTGATGTGGCTTTTGCTGTTGACCAGACTCAGCACTAGCAGTTTCCGTTGGCGCCTGGCTACGAATCACGGGTGGTGGCGTCGGTCTTACTATATCGTTTATAGCTTTCAGCATTTCTTGAAACCCTAGACGCACTTCCTCCCGCAATGCTTTCGCTATCCCTGTGTCCATTGACTGCCTGTAGGTTTCCTGAGCTTGCAAAATCGCAACGTTAATCGCAGACACTATCTCGGTGTCCACTGCTGCCTCGGGCTGTCTAACCGCGTCGCGGTCTTCTCGTGGCAAGTTAAAGTCGGTAACTGGAGCTAATGGCCTTACAGGGGATCTTACTAATCCGATGCCCCCCATTACTCCTGCCCCCGCGACTTCCCAAGAATCGGAGTGCGCAACGCTGTTGCCCCCTGACCGCAACTGATAGGAATGACTCGCTTCCATCTCCTTGGTTTCCCTTCCCGTCATAACTAAATTTATTCCTAATATTATCACCTAAACTATTATCTGATAAATAACGACAAGACAACAACACAACACGCAATATAACTCAAGTACTTTAACAATCAAACTTATAAGGGAGAATCACCTTTAGCCGGTACTAATCGTCATTCCAACCTACGTCGTTAGCCAAACTGTTCCGCTCAAACAGACAAACAAAAATTTTTTATGAAGACATTAACTGGTTCGATCGTCAGCTTTGCTGACGGTCCCCAGTTGATTAAGTCCTTTTGGGCACGTTTCCGGTCAAATTTGTTTGCCGACACGATGTCCATCGGTAGAGTGCAGCGCATGGTTACATCTCTATTGTACCATGGGTCACTCTATCCTAACAGAGTCTCGCTGTCGACACCCAAGTTAGCGGAAACACACTTAACAAAAATTCTAACAAAACTTTACCCGTATGTGCATACTATTTTAATAAAGAAAAAACCCTATGCATGGTGCAATTGAACTGCTCATTTTGAACGAACAAGCCACCCTTGCAATTTTCTTTCCCATTTAAACCTAGCACTAACACTTAAAACAAGACTTCAGGGTACTCTCAGGGTCGCCTCCACCGCGCAATTGCTTTGAGAGCATCTTCTCCATAGTAAGTCGCGGTTTCGTACGGCGCGAAGAGTAGCCATTCGTACTGCGAGGACTCGCCTTTTCGGTTTATTTATAATTTCCGGTTTTTTGATTTCATCTCGCATGCGCTGATCGCTTGAACCTGCTTCTTAAACCACGGTTCTCGCGATCTTGATGATTTCAAAAAAACCTTTGGGCGCCATTCTTGTAACACGCCCAGTGTTTCGCAGTGGGCAACCTCGGCTAGCTCAGTATTCCCAGAGGTGGGTAACTCCAACCCTGTCCGTGGACGGTACAGACAAAAAAAAAACTCGACCTGCACAACACTACATAAAGACCTACACGCACACACAAAAACAACCGAAACAGCTGACGGGCGTGGTGTTTATGGCCACGACGTACCCGCCCTTCCTGCAATGGGCTTGCACGGATTCGAATTGCCCATCGCCCTTATTGTGGTTGACGACTAATTTATTCCATGCTCCCGGTGATTCTCCCCTGTATTTAACTTACTCACAGATCATCGTTATTTCCTTACAATTTATTAACAAACATTACATGGTACGAAGTATTAATTACTAAATACGCCGCTAGGTAGCGTTGTATTCTGCAACGGCTATTCAATTTTGAATTTAAATCGGGAATCTTGCCAAATCCGATAAAACCAAAATAAAAAAAAATGGAACAAATATGACTATTACTTTAGGTGGTCCTCAATCCCTATCCTACCCTATTAGAGCTCCAATATAAGTATTCGGTGTATGGGGGCTCGTGCAAAAAAAAAATGGATTCTGCAATT
The DNA here is from genome assembly GCF_018153295.1 of Drosophila grimshawi. NCBI lineage: Eukaryota > Metazoa > Arthropoda > Insecta > Diptera > Drosophilidae > Drosophila > Drosophila grimshawi. The sequence continues at coordinate 94,787 of NW_025062719.1, read as the reverse complement.
TGGCAAAAATCCGGACGCCGGATTTTGTTGACGAACACGGTCAACTTAGAAATTTAAATAATTATTAGATGCATGAATAAATAAATACAGTAACGTAAATAACGAATAACTTAACACAACATTCAACAAATTTGCTTAATCTAACATTCACATTTACATAAATATACTGGAGCAGGGGTGGGTGTGCTGGAGCACTGCTCACATGCGCGCAGTCGACTCGCACCCTTTTTTTCTTGACATGTGTTTCTTTTTTTTGTTTTTCTTTCTTTTTACAATTTGTAATTTAATTTGGACTCTGGGTCGATTGCGCGTACTGCGCTCGAGCTACGCGGCTGGTTACTAAAGGCTTATCCCGATGGCACTTATTCCACATCGGAACGCACTCACCGGCTGAAGAAATACCGTCGGTGCGCTTGCGCGCTGCCAAAATCAGGGGATGGTGTATTCGCCCAGTGTTTCCTCGCAGTAGCTTCGAGGGCGTATCCGGCAATCTTTGCGCGACGGCCAGGTCGCTGTTGCATCACCTTCGGAGCGTATGACATAAATTGCACAATTGCGGCTTGACCTGCCGTCGGCCACCTAAACATAACCCACAAAATTAGCGCAGCACAACATTTATTCAGACAGACACACTTACGCCGAATTTGGCTTCACAAGGTCTAGCGAATATGGAGGGTCAAGGCACTCCTAAATGTACTTCACCATTCGATCCGTACGGCACACAAATTTAAGCGCAATGGACCACGACCTGCCTCACTGCGTTTTTTTTTTCTTTTCCACATGTGTTCTCGTCCCTAAGCTTAAACGCGCCACCTTGCGGAGAATGTCCTCACACGTTGCTGACCCTGCCAACTTGTTCCCGCTTTTCAGCAATGTGGCCCTTTAAATCTCACTTTTGGTTGTGGCATACGATAATTGAGTATCGATATGTCTGCAAATGCAACATCTTTCTTAGATGAGTCGGAAGTCAAATTATTTTAATGCAGTTTTGTTTCAAAGATAAAGTGAATTCTAAAAACACCTTTATAATTGAAATGGGGCAATTTTTGACGAAGATATGGCCATTTATTTCAAGGTAGACTCTATTTAATGCTTTCCATATATTTTCTATTTATCGAAGAATATCCCTTAATATCTTTCTTAGATGAGTCGGAAGTCAAATTATTTTAATGCAGTTTTGTTCCAAAGATCAAGTGAATTCTAAAAACACCTTTATAATTGAAATGGGGCAATTTTTGACGAAGATATGGCCATTTATTTCAAGGTAGACCCTATTTAATGCTTTCCATATATTTTCTATTTATCGAAGAATATCCCTTAATATCTTTTTTAGATGAGTCGGAAGTCAAATTATTTTAATGCAGTTTTGTTTCAAAGATTAAGCGAATTCTAAAAACACCTTTATAATTGAAGTGGGGCAATTTTTGACGAAGATATGGCCATTTATTTCAAGGTAGACCCTATTTAATGCTTTCCATATATTTTCTATTTATCGAAGAATATCCCTTAATATCTTTCTTAGATGAGTCGGAAGTCAAATTATTTTAATGCAGTTTTGTTTCAAAGATTACGCGAATTCTAAAAACACCTTTATAATTGAAGTGGGGCAATTTTTGACGAAGATATGGCCATTTATTTCAAGGTAGACCCTATTTAATGTTTTCCATATATTTTCTATTTATCGAAGAATATCCCTTAATATCTTTCTTAGATGAGTCGGAAGTCAAATTGTTTTAATGCAGTTTGTTTCCAAAGATCAAGTGAATTCTAAAAACACCTTTATAATTGAAATGGGGCAATTTTTGACGAAGATATGGCCATTTATTTCAGGGTAGACCCTATTTAATGCTTTCCATATATTTTCTATTTATCGAAGAATATCCCTTAATATCTTTTTTAGATGAGTCGGAAGTCAAATTATTTTAATGCAGTTTTATTCCAGAGATCAAGTGAATTCTAAAAACACCTTTATATTTGAAATGGGGCAATTTTTGACGAAGATATGGCTATTTATTTCAGGGTAGACCCTATTTAATGCTTTTCATATATTTTCTATTTATCGAAGAATATCCCTTAATATCTTTCTTAGATGAGTCGGAAGTCAAATTATTTTAATGCAGTTTGTTTTCAAAGATCGAGTGAATTCTAAAAACACCTTTATAATTGAAATGGGGCAATTTTTGACGAAGATATGGCCATTTATTTCAAGGTAGACCCTATTTAATGCTTTTCATATATTTTCTATTTATCGAAGAATATCCCTTAATATCTTTTTTAGATGAGTCGGAAGTCAAATTATTTTAATGCAGTTTTGTTGCAAAGATCAAGTGAATTCTAAAAACACCTTTATAATTGAAATGGGGCAATTTTTGACGAAGATATGGCCATTTATTTCAAGGTAGACACTATTTAATGCTTTCCATATATTTTCTATTTATCGAAGAATATCCCTTAATATCTTTTTTAGATGAGTCGGAAGTCAAATTATTTTAATGCAGTTTTGTTTCAAAGATTAAGCGAATTCTAAAAACACCTTTATAATTGAAGTGGGGCAATTTTTGACGAAGATATGGCCATTTATTTCAAGGTAGACCCTATTTAATGCTTTCCGTATATTTTCTATTTATCGAATATCCCTTAATATCTTTCTTAGATGAGTCGGAAGTCAAATTATTTTAATGCAGTTTTGTTCCAAAGATCGAGTGAATTCTTAAAACACCTTTATAATTGAAATGGGGCAATTTTTGACGAAGATATGGCCATTTATTTCAGGGTAGACCCTATTTAATGCTTTCCATATATTTTCTATTTATCGAAGAATATCCCTTAATATCTTTCTTAGATGAGTCGGAAGTCAAATTATTTTAATGCAGTTTTGTTTCAAAGATCAAGCGAATTCTAAAAACACCTTTATAATTGAAATTGGGCAATTTTAGATGAAGATATGGCCATTTATTTCAAGGTAGACCCTATTTAATGCTTTCCATATATTTTCTATTTATCGAATATCCCTTAATATCTTTCTTAGATGAGTCGGACGTCAAATTATTTTAATGCAGTTTTGTTCCAAAGATCAAGTGAATTCTAAAAATACCTTTATATTTGAAATTGGGCAATTTTTTACGAAGATATGGCCATTTATTTCAAGGTAGACCCTATTTAATGCTTTCCATATATTTTCTATTTATCGAAGAATATCCCTTAATATCTTTCTTAGATGAGTCGGAAGTCAAATTGTTTTAATGCAGTTTTGTTCCAAAGATCGAGCGAATTCTAAAAACACCTTTATAATTGAAATGGGGCAATTTTTGACGAAGATATGGCCATTTATTTCAAGGTAGACCCTATTTAATGCTTTCCATATATTTTCTATTTATCGAAGAATATCCCTTAATATCTTTCTTAGATGAGTCGGAAGTCAAATTATTTTAATGCAGTTTTGTTCCAAAGATCAAGCGAATTCTAAAAACACCTTTATAATTGAAATGGGGCAATTTTTGACGAAGATATGGCCATTTATTTCAAGGTAGACACTATTTAATGCTTTCCATATATTTTCTATTTATCGAAGAATATCCCTTAATATCTTTCTTAGATGAGTCGGAAGTCAAATTATTTAAATGCAGTTTTGTTCCAAAGATCAAGTGAATTCTAAAAACACCTTTATAATTGAAATGGGGCAATTTTTGACGAAGATATGGCCATTTATTTCAAGGTTGACCCTATTTAATGCTTTCCATATATTTTCTATTTATCGAAGAATATCCCTTAATATCTTTCTTAGATGAGTCGGAAGTCAAATTATTTTAATGCAGTTTTGTTCCAAAGATCGAGCGAATTCTAAAAACACCTTTATCATTGAAATGGGGCAATTTTTGACGAAGATATGGCCATTTATTTCAAGGTAGACCCTATTTAATGCTTTCCATATATTTTCTATTTATCAAAGAATATCCCTTAATATCTTTCTTAGATGAGTCGCAAGTCAAATTATTTTAATGCAGTTTTGTTCCAAAGATCAAGTGAATTCTAAAAACACCTTTATAATTGAAATGGGGCAATTTTTGACGAAGATATGGCCATTTATTTCAAGGTAGACCCTATTTAATGCTTTCCATATATTTTCTATTTATCGAAGAATATCCCTTAATATCTTTCTTAGATGAGTCGGAAGTCAAATTATTTTAATGCAGTTTTGTTCCAAAGATCGGGTGAATTCTTAAAACACCTTTATAATTGAAATGGGGCAATTTTTGACGAAGATATGGCCATTTATTTCAGGGTAGACCCTATTTAATGCTTTCCATATATTTTCTATTTATCGAAGAATATCCCTTAATATCTTTCTTAGATGAGTCGGAAGTCAAATTATTTTAATGCAGTTTTGTTTCAAAGATTAAGCAAATTCTAAAAACACCTTTATAATTGAAGTGGGGCAGTTTTTGACGAAGATATGGCCATTTATTTCAAGGTAGACCCTATTTAATGCTTTCCATATATTTTCTATTTATCGAATATCCCTTAACATCTTTCTTAGATGAGTCGGAAGTCAAATTATTTTAATGCAGTTTTCTTCCAAAGATCAAGTGAATTCTAAAAACACCTTTATAATTGAAATGGGGCAATTTTCAAGGTAGACCCTATTTAATGCTTTCGATATATTTTCTATTTATCGAAGAATATCCCTTAATATCTTTCTTAGATGAGTCGGAAGTCAAATTATTTTAATGCAGTTATGTTCCAAAGATCGAGCGAATCCTAGAAACACCTTTATAATTGAAATTGGGCAATTTTAGATGAAGATATGGCCATTTATTTCAAGGTAGACCCTATTTAATGCTTTCCATATATTTTCTATTTATCGAATATCCCTTAATATCTTTCTTAGATGAGTCGGAAGTCAAATTATTTTAATGCAGTTTTGTTCCAAAGATCAAGTGAATTCTAAAAACACCTTTATAATTGAAATGGGGCAATTTTTGACGAAGATATGGCCATTTATTTCAAGGTAGACACTATTTAATGCTTTCCATATATTTTCTATTTATCGAAGAATATCCCTTAATATCTTTCTTAGATGAGTCGGAAGTCAAATTATTTTAATGCAGTTTTGTTCCAAAGATCGAGCGAATTCTAAAAACACCTTTATAATTGAAATGGGGCAATTTTTGACGAAGATATGGCCATTTATTTCAAGGTAGACCCTATTTAATGCTTTCCATATATTTTCTATTTATCGAAGAATATCCCGTAATATCTTTCTTAGATGAGTCGGAAGTCAAATTATTTTAATGCAGTCTTGTTTCAAAGATTAAGCGAATTCTAAAAACACCTTTATAATTGAAGTGGGGCAATTTTTGACGAAGATATGGCCATTTATTTCAAGGTAGACCCTATTTAATGCTTTCCATATATTTTCTTTTTATCGAAGAATATCCCTTAATGTCTTTCTTAGATGAGTCGGAAGTCAAATTATTTTAATGCAGTTTTGTTCCAAAGATCGAGTGAATTCTAAAAACACCTTTATAATTGAAATGGGGCAATTTTTGACGAAGATATGGCCATTTATTTCAGGGTAGACCCTATTTAATGCTTTCCATATATTTTCTATTTATCGAAGAATATCCCTTAATATCTTTCTTAGATGAGTCGGAAGTCAAATTATTTTAATGCAGTTTTGTTTCAAAGATTAAGCAAATTCTAAAAACACCTTTATAATTGAAGTGGGGCAGTTTTTGACGAAGATATGGCCATTTATTTCGAGGTAGACCCTATTTAATGCTTTCCATATATTTTCTATTTATCGAATATCCCTTAATATCTTTCTTAGATGAGTCGGAAGTCAAATTATTTTAATGCAGTTTTCTTCCAAAGATCAAGTGAATTCTAAAAACACCTTTATAATTGAAATGGGGCAATTTTCAAGGTAGACCCTATTTAATGCTTTCCATATATTTTCTATTTATCGAAGAATATCCCTTAATATCTTTCTTAGATGAGTCGGAAGTCAAATTATTTTAATGCAGTTTTGTTTCAAAGATCAAGCGAATTCTAAAAACACCTTTATAATTGAAATTGGGCAATTTTAGATGAAGATATGGCCATTTATTTCAAGGTAGACCCTATTTAATGCTTTCCATATATTTTCTATTTATCGAATATCCCTTAATATCTTTCTTAGATGAGTCGGAAGTCAAATTATTTTAATGCAGTTTTGTTTTAAAGATCAAGTGAATTCTAAAAACACCTTTATAATTGAAATTGGGCAATTTTAGATGAAGATATGGCCATTTATTTCATGGTTGACCCTATTTAATGCTTTCCATATATTTTCTATTTATCGAAGAATATCCCTTAATATCTTTCTTAAATGAGTCGGAAGTCAAATTATTTTAATGCAGTTTGTTTTCAAAGATCAAGTGAATTCTAAAAACACCTTTATAATTGAAATGGGGCAATTTTTGACGAAGATATGGCCATTTATTTCAAGGTAGACCCTATTTAATGCTTTTCATATATTTTCTATTTATCGAAGAATATCCCTTAATATCTTTCTTAGATGAGTCGGAAGTCAAATTATTTTAATGCAGTTTTGTTCCAAAGATCAAGTGAATTCTAAAAACACCTTTATAATTGAAATGGGGCAATTTTTGACGAAGATATGGCCATTTATTTCAAGGTAGACACTATTTAATGCTTTCCATATATTTTCTATTTATCGACGAATATCCCTTAATATCTTTCTTAGATGAGTCGGAAGTCAAATTATTTTAATGCAGTTTTGTTCCAAAGATCGAGCGAATTCTAAAAACACCTTTATAATTGAAATGGGGCAATTTTTGACGAAGATATGGCCATTTATTTCAAGGTAGACCCTATTTAATGCTTTCCATATATTTTCTATTTATCGAAGAATATCCCTTAATATCTTTTTTAGATGAGTCGGAAGTCAAATTATTTTAATGCAGTTTTGTTTCAAAGATCAAGCGAATTCTAAAAACACCTTTATAATTGAAGTGGGGCAATTTTTGACGAAGATATGGCCATTTATTTCAAGGTAGACCCTATTTAATGCTTTCCATATATTTTCTTTTTATCGAAGAATATCCCTTAATGTCTTTCTTAGATGAGTCGGAAGTCAAATTATTTTAATGCAGTCTTGTTTCAAAGATCGAGTGAATTCTAAAAACACCTTTATAATTGAAATGGGGCAATTTTTGACGAAGATATGGCCATTTATTTCAGGGTAGACCCTATTTAATGCTTTCCATATATTTTCTATTTATCGAAGAATATCCCTTAATATCTTTTTTAAATGAGTCGGAAGTCAAATTATTTTAATGCAGTTTTGTTCCAAGGTCAAGTGAATTCTAAAAACACCTTTATAATTGAAATGGGGCAATTTTTGACGAAGATATGGCCATTTATTTCAAGGTAGACCCTATTTAATGCTTTCCATATATTTTCTATTTATCGAAGAATATCCCTTAATATCTTTCTTAGATGAGTCGGAAGTCAAATTATTTTAATGCAGTTTTGTTCCAAAGATCAAGTGAATTCTAAAAACACCTTTATAATTGAAATTGGGCAATTTTAGATGAAGATATGGCCATTTATATCAAGGTAGACCTTATTTAATGCTTTCCATATATTTTCTATTTATCGAAGAATATCCCTTAATATCTTTTTTAGATGAGTCGGAAGTCAAATTATTTTAATGCAGTTTTGTTCCAAAGATTAAGCGAATTCTAAAAACACCTTTATAATTGAAGTGGGGCAATTTTTGACGAAGATATGGCCATTTATTTCAAGGTAGACCCTATTTAATGCTTTCCATATATTTTCTATTTATCGAAGAATATCCCTTAATATCTTTCTTAGATGAGTCGGAAGTCAAATTATTTTAATGCAGTTTTGTTTCAAAGATTAAGCGAATTCTAAAAACACCTTTATAATTGAAGTGGGGCAACTTTTGACGAAGATATGGCCATTTATTTCAAGGTAGACCCTATTTAATGCTTTCCATATATTTTCTATTTATCGAAGAATATCCCTTAATATCTTTTTTAGATGAGTCGGAAGTCAAATTATTTTAATGCAGTTTTGTTCCAAAGATCAAGTGAATTCTAAAAACACCTTCATAATTGAACTGGGGCAATTTTTGACGAAGATATGGCCATTTATTTCAAGGTAGACCCTATTTAATGCTTTCCATATATTTTCTATTTATCGAAGAATATCCCTTAATATCTTTCTTAGATGAGTCGGAAGTCAAATTATTTTAATGCAGTTTTGTTTCAAAGATCAAGCGAATTCTAAAAACACCTTTATAATTGAAATTGGGCAATTTTAGATGAAGATATGGCCATTTATTTCAAGGTAGACCCTATTTAATGCTTTCCATATATTTTCTATTTATCGAATATCCCTTAATATCTTTCTTAGATGAGTCGGAAGTCAAATTATTTTAATGCAGTTTTGTTTCAAAGATCAAGTGAATTCTAAAAACACCTTTATAATTGAAATTGGGCAATTTTAGATGAAGATATGACCATTTATTTCAAGGTTGACCCTATTTAATGCTTTCCATATATTTTCTATTTATCGAAGAATATCCCTTAATATCTTTCTTAAATGAGTCGGAAGTCAAATTATTTTAATGCAGTTTGTTTCCAAAGATCAAGTGAATTCTAAAAACACCTTTATAATTGAAATGGGGCAATTTTTGACGAAGATATGGCCATTTATTTCAAGGTAGACACTATTTAATGCTTTCCATATATTTTCTATTTATCGAAGAATATCCCTTAATATCTTTCTTAGATGAGTCGGAAGTCAAATTATTTTAATGCAGTTTTCTTCCAAAGATCAAGTGAATTCTAAAAACACCTTTATAATTGAAATTGGGCAATTTTTGACGAAGATATGGCCATTTATTTCAAGGTAGACCCTATTTAATGCTTTCCATATATTTTCTATTTATCGAAGAATATCCCTTAATATCTTTCTTAGATGAGTCGGAAAACAAATTATTTTAATGCAGTTTTGTTTCAAAGATTAAGCGAATTCTAAAAACACCTTTATAATTGAAGTGGGGCAATTTTTGACGAAGATATGGCCATTTATTTCAAGGTAGACCCTATTTAATGCTTTCCATATATTTTCTTTTTATCGAAGAATATCCCTTAATGTCTTTCTTAGATGAGTCGGAAGTCAAATTATTTTAATGCAGTTTTGTTCCAAAGATCGAGTGAATTCTAAAAACACCTTTATAATTGAAATGGGGCAATTTTTGACGAAGATATGGCCATTTATTTCAGGGTAGACCCTATTTAATGCTTTCCATATATTTTCTATTTATCGAAGAATATCCCTTAATATCTTTTTTAAATGAGTCGGAAGTCAAATTATTTTAATGCAGTTTTGTTCCAAGGTCAAGTGAATTCTAAAAACACCTTTATAATTGAAATGGGGCAATTTTTGACGAAGATATGGCCATTTATTTCAAGGTAGACCCTATTTAATGCTTTCCATATATTTTCTATTTATCGAAGAATATCCCTTAATATCTTTCTTAGATGAGTCGGAAGTCAAATTATTTTAATGCAGTTTTGTTCCAAAGATCAAGTGAATTCTAAAAACACCTTTATAATTGAAATGGGGCAATTTTTGACGAAGATATGGCCATTTATATCAAGGTAGACCTTATTTAATGCTTTCCATATATTTTCTATTTATCGAAGAATATCCCTTAATATCTTTCTTAGCCGAGTCGGAAGTCAAATTATTTTAATGCAGTTTTGTTTCAAAGATCAAGCGAATTCTAAAAACTCCTTTATATTTGAAATGGGGCAATTTTTGACGAAGATATGGCCATTTATTTCAAGGTAGACCCTATTTAATGCTTTCCATATATTTTCTATTTATCGAAGAATATCCCTTAATATCTTTCTTAAATGAGTCGGAAGTCAAATTATTTTAATGCAGTTTTGTTTCAAAGATTAAGCGAATTCTAAAAACACCTTTATAATTGAAGTGGGGCAATTTTTGACGAAGATATGGCCATTTATTTCAAGGTAGACCCTATTTAATGCTTTCCATATATTTTCTATTTATCGAAGAATATCCCTTAATATCTTTTTTAGATGAGTCGGAAGTCAAATTATTTTAATGCAGTTTTGTTCCAAAGATCAAGTGAATTCTAAAAACACCTTCATAATTGAACTGGGGCAATTTTTGACGAAGATATGGCCATTTATTTCAAGGTAGACCCTATTTAATGCTTTCCATATATTTTCTATTTATCGAAGAATATCCCTTAATATCTTTCTTAGATGAGTCGGAAGTCAAATTATTTTAATGCAGTTTTGTTTCAAAGATCAAGCGAATTCTAAAAACACCTTTATAATTGAAATTGGGCAATTTTAGATGAAGATATGGCCATTTATTTCAAGGTAGACCCTATTTAATGCTTTCCATATATTTTCTATTTATCGAATATCCCTTAATATCTTTCTTAGATGAGTCGGAAGTCAAATTATTTTAATGCAGTTTTGTTTCAAAGATCAAGTGAATTCTAAAAACACCTTTATAATTGAAATTGGGCAATTTTAGATGAAGATATGACCATTTATTTCAAGGTTGACCCTATTTAATGCTTTCCATATATTTTCTATTTATCGAAGAATATCCCTTAATATCTTTCTTAAATGAGTCGGAAGTCAAATTATTTTAATGCAGTTTGTTTCCAAAGATCAAGTGAATTCTAAAAACACCTTTATAATTGAAATGGGGCAATTTTTGACGAAGATATGGCCATTTATTTCAAGGTAGACACTATTTAATGCTTTCCATATATTTTCTATTTATCGAAGAATATCCCTTAATATCTTTCTTAGATGAGTCGGAAGTCAAATTATTTTAATGCAGTTTTCTTCCAAAGATCAAGTGAATTCTAAAAACACCTTTATAATTGAAATTGGGCAATTTTTGACGAAGATATGGCCATTTATTTCAAGGTAGACCCTATTTAATGCTTTCCATATATTTTCTATTTATCGAAGAATATCCCTTAATATCTTTCTTAGATGAGTCGGAAGTCAAATTATTTTAATGCAGTTTTGTTCCAAAGATCGAGTGAATTCTAAAAACACCTTTATAATTGAAATGGGGCAATTTTTGACGAAGATATGGCCATTTATTTCAAGGTAGACCCTATTTAATGCTTTCCATATATTTTCTATTTATCGAAGAATATCCCTTAATATCTTTCTTAGATGAGTCGGAAGTCAAATTATTTTAATGCAGTTTGTTTCCAAAGATCAAGTGAATTCTAAAAACACCTTTATAATTGAAATGGGGCAATTTTTGACGAAGATATGGCCATTTATTTCAAGGTAGACACTATTTAATGCTTTCCATATATTTTCTATTTATCGAAAAATATCCCTTAATATCTTTCTTAGATGAGTCGGAAGTCAAATTATTTTAATGCAGTTTTCTTCCAAAGATCAAGTGAATTCTAAAAACACCTTTATAATTGAAATGGGGCAATTTTTGACGAAGATATGGCCATTTATTTCAAGGTAGACCCTATTTAATGCTTTCCATATATTTTCTATTTATCGAAGAATATCCCTTAATATCTTTTTTAGATGAGTCGGAAGTCAAAGTATTTTAATGCAGTTTTGTTTCAAAGATCGAGCGAATTCTAAAAACACCTTTATAATTGAAATGGGGCAATTTTTGACGAAGATATGGCCATTTATTTCAAGGTAGACCCTATTTAATGCTTTCCATATATTTTCTATTTATCGAAGAATATCCCTTAATATCTTTCTTAGATGAGTCGGAAGTCAAATTATTTTAATGCAGTTTTGTTTCAAAGATCAAGCGAATTCTAAAAACACCTTTATAATTGAAATTGGGCAATTTTAGATGAAGATATGGCCATTTATTTCAAGGTAGACCCTATTTAATGCTTTCCATATATTTTCTATTTATCGAATATCCCTTAATATCTTTCTTAGATGAGTCGGAAGTCAAATTATTTTAATGCAGTTTTGTTTCAAAGATCAAGTGAATTCTAAAAACACCTTTATAATTGAAATTGGGCAATTTTAGATGAAGATATGACCATTTATTTCAAGGTTGACCCTATTTAATGCTTTCCATATATTTTCTATTTATCGAAGAATATCCCTTAATATCTTTCTTAAATGAGTCGGAAGTCAAATTATTTTAATGCAGTTTGTTTCCAAAGATCAAGTGAATTCTAAAAACACCTTTATAATTGAAATGGGGCAATTTTTGACGAAGATATGGCCATTTATTTCAAGGTAGACACTATTTAATGCTTTCCATATATTTTCTATTTATCGAAGAATATCCCTTAATATCTTTCTTAGATGAGTCGGAAGTCAAATTATTTTAATGCAGTTTTGTTTCAAAGATCAAGTGAATTCTAAAAACACCTTTATAATTGAAATGGGGCAATTTTTGACGAAGATATGGCCATTTATTTCAAGGTAGACCCTATTTAATGCTTTCCATATATTTTCTATTTATCGAAGAATATCCCTTAATATCTTTCTTAGATGAGTCGGAAAACAAATTATTTTAATGCAGTTTTGTTCCAAAGATCGAGCGAATTCTAAAAACACCTTTATAATTGAAATGGGGCAATTTTGGAGAAAGATATGGCCCATTTATTTTATGGTAGACCCTATTGAATGCTTTCCATATATTTTCTATTTATCGAAGAATATCTCCTTAATATCTTTTATAGATGAGTCGGAAGTCAAATTATTTTAATGCAGTTTTGTTTCAAAGATTAAGCGAATTCTAACAACACCTTTATAATTGAAGTGCGGCAATTTTTGACGAAGATATGGCCATTTATTTCAAGGTAGACCCTATTTAATGCTTTCCATATATTTTCTATTTATCGAATATCCCTTAATGTCTTTCTTAGATGAGTCGGAAGTCAAATTATTTTAATGCAGTTTTGTTCCAAAGATCAAGCGAATTCTAAAAACACCTTTATAATTGAAATGGGGCAATTTTTGACGAAGATATGGCCATTTATTTCAGGGTAGACCCTATTTAATGCTTTCCATATATTTTCTATTTATCGAAGAATATCCCTTAATATCTTTTTTAAATGAGTCGGAAGTCAAATTATTTTAATGCAGTTTTGTTCCAGAGATCAAGTGAATTCTAAAAACACCTTTATATTTGAAATTGGGCAATTTTAGATGAAGATATTGCCATTTATTTCAAGGTAGACCCTATTTAATGCTTTCCATATATTTTCTATTTATCGAAGAATATCCCTTAATATCTTTCTTAGATGAGTCGGAAGTCAAATTATTTTACTTCAGTTTTGTTCCAAGGATCAAGCGAATTCTAAAAACACCTTTATAATTGAAATGGGGCAATTTTTGACGAAGATATGGCCATTTATTTCAAGGTAGACCCTATTTAATGCTTTCCATATATTTTCTATTTATCGAAGAATATCCCTTAATATCTTTCTTAGATGAGTCGGAAAACAAATTATTTTAATGCAGTTTTGTTCCAAAGATCAAGCGAATTCTAAAAACACCTTTATAATTGAAATGGGGCAATTTTTGACGAAGATATGGCCATTTATTTTAAGGTAGACCCTATTTAATGCTTTCCATATATTTTCTATTTATCGAAGAATATCCCTTAATATCTTTCTTAGATGAGTCGGAAGTCAAATTATTTTAATGCAGTTTTGTTCCAAAGATCAAGCGAATTCTAAAAACACCTTTATAATTGAAGTGGGGCAATTTTTGACGAAGATATGACCATTTATTTCAAGGTTGACCCTATTTAATGCTTTCCATATATTTTCTATTTATCGAAGAATATCCCTTAATATCTTTCTTAAATGAGTCGGAAGGCAAATTATTTTAATGCAGTTTGTTTCCAAAGATCAAGTGAATTCTAAAAACACCTTTATAATTGAAATGGGGCAATTTTTGACGAAGATATGGCCATTTATTTCAAGGTAGACACTATTTAATGCTTTCCATATATTTTCTATTTATCGAAGAATATCCCTTAATATCTTTCTTAGATGAGTCGGAAGTCAAATTATTTTAATGCAGTTTTCTTCCAAAGATCAAGTGAATTCTAAAAACACCTTTATAATTGAAATGGGGCAATTTTTGACGAAGATATGGCCATTTATTTCAAGGTAGACCCTATTTAATGCTTTCCATATATTTTCTATTTATCGAAGAATATCCCTTAATATCTTTCTTAGATGAGTCGGAAAACAAATTATTTTAATGCAGTTTTGTTCCAAAGATCGAGCGAATTCTAAAAACACCTTTATAATTGAAATGGGGCAATTTTTGACGAAGATATGGCCATTTATTTTAAGGTAGACCCTATTTAATGCTTTCCATATATTTTCTATTTATCGAAGAATATCCCTTAATATCTTTCTTAGATGAGTCGGAAGTCAAATTATTTTAATGCAGTTTTGTTTCAAAGATTAAGCGAATTCTAAAAACACCTTTATAATTGAAGTGGGGCAATTTTTGACGAAGATATGGCCATTTATTTCAAGGTAGACCCTATTTAATGCTTTCCATATATTTTCTATTTATCGAATATCCCTTAATGTCTTTCTTAGATGAGTCGGAAGTCAAATTATTTTAATGCAGTTTTGTTCCAAAGATCAAGCGAATTCTAAAAACACCTTTATAATTGAAATGGGGCAATTTTTGACGAAGATATGGCCATTTATTTCAGGGTAGACCCTATTTAATGCTTTCCATATATTTTCTATTTATCGAAGAATATCCCTTAATATCTTTTTTAAATGAGTCGGAAGTCAAATTATTTTAATGCAGTTTTGTTCCAAAGATCAAAGTGAATTTCTAAAAACACCTTTGTAATTGAAGTGGGGCAATTTTAGATGAAGATATGGCCCATTTATTTCAAGGTAGACCCTATTTAATGCTTTCCATATATTTTCTATTTATCGAAGAATATCCCTTAATATCTTTCTTAGATGAGTCGGAAGTCAAATTATTTTACTTCAGTTTTGTTCCAAGGATCAAGCGAATTCTAAAAACACCTTTATAATTGAAATGGGGCAATTTTTGACGAAGATATGGCCATTTATTTCAAGGTAGACCCTATTTAATGCTTTCCATATATTTTCTATTTATCGAAGAATATCCCTTAATATCTTTCTTAGATGAGTCGGAAGTCAAATTATTTTAATGCAGTTTTGTTCCAAAGATCGAGCGAATTCTAAAAACACCTTTATAATTGAAATGGGGCAATTTTTGACGAAGATATGGCCATTTATTTCAAGGTAGACCCTATTTAATGCTTTCCATATATTTTCTATTTATCGAAGAATATCCCTTAATATCTTTTTTAGATGAGTCGGAAGTCAAATTATTTTAATGCAGTTTTGTTTCAAAGATCAAGCGAATTCTAAAAACACCTTTATAATTGAAGTGGGGCAATTTTTGACGAAGATATGGCCATTTATTTCAAGGTAGACCCTATTTAATGCTTTCCATATATTTTCTATTTATCGAATATCCCTTAATGTCTTTCTTAGATGAGTCGGAAGTCAAATTATTTTAATGCAGTTTTGTTCCAAAGATCAAGCGAATTCTAAAAACACCTTTATAATTGAAATGGGGCAATTTTTGACGAAGATATGGCCATTTATTTCAGGGTAGACCCTATTTAATGCTTTCCATATATTTTCTATTTATCGAAGAATATCCCTTAATATATTTTTTCGATGAGTCGGAAGTCAAATTATTTTAATGCAGTTTTGTTTCAAAGATTAAGCGAATTCTAAAAACACCTTTATAATTGAAATTGGGCAATTTTAGATGAAGATATGGCCATTTATTTCAAGGTAGACCCTATTTAATGCTTTCCATATATTTTCTATTTATCGAATATCCCTTAATATCTTTCTTAGATGAGTCGGAAGTCAAATTATTTTAATGCAGTTTTGTTCCAGAGATCAAGTGAATTCTAAAAACACATTTATATTTGAAATTGGGCAATTTTAGATGAAGATATGGCCATTTATTTCAAGGTAGACCCTATTTAATGCTTTCCATATATTTTCTATTTATCGAAGAATATCCCTTAATATCTTTCTTAGATGAGTCGGAAGTCAAATTATTTTAATGCAGTTTTGTTCCAAAGATCAAGTGAATTCTAAAAACACCTTTATAATTGAAATGGGGCAATTTTTGACGAAGATATGGCCATTTATTTCAAGGTAGACCCTATTTAATGCTTTCCATATATTTTCTATTTATCGAAGAATATCCCTTAATATCTTTCTTAGATGAGTCGAAAGTCAAATTATTTTAATGCAGTTTTGTTCCAAAGATCAAGCGAATTCTAAAAACACCTTTATAATTGAAATTGGGCAATTTTTGACGAAGATATGGCCATTTATTTCAAGGTAGACCCTATTTAATGCTTTCCATATATTTTCTATTTATCGAAGAATATCCCTTAATATCTTTCTTAGATGAGTCGGAAGTCAAATTATTTTAATGCAGTTTTGTTCGCAAAGATCAAGTGAATTCTAAAAACATCTTTATAATTGAAATGGGGCAATTTTTGACGAAGATATGGCAATTTATTTCAAGGTAGACCCTATTTAATGCTTTCCATATATTTTCTATTTATCGAAGAATATCCCTTAATATCTTTCTTAGATGAGTCGGAAGTCAAATTATTTTAATGCAGTTTTGTTCCAAAGATCGAGCGAAATCTAAAAACACCTTTGTAATTGAAGTGGGGCAATTTTTGACGAAGATATGGCCATTTTATTTCAAAGGTAGACCTTATTTAATGCTTTCCAATATATTTTCTATTTATCGAATATCCCTTAACATCTTTCTTAGATGAGTCGGAAGTCAAATTATTTTAATGCAGTTTTCTTCCAAAGATCAAGTGAATTCTAAAAACACCTTTATAATTGAAATGGGGCAATTTTCAAGGTAGACCCTATTTAATGCTTTCCATATATTTTCTATTTATCGAAGAATATCCCTTAATATCTTTCTTAGATGAGTCGGAAGTCAAATTATTTTAATGCAGTTTTGTTTCAAAGATCAAGCGAATTCTAAAAACACCTTTATAATAAAAATTGGGCAATTTTAGATGAAGATATGGCCATTTATTTCAAGGTAGACCCTATTTAATGCTTTCCATATATTTTCTATTTATCGAATATCCCTTAATATCTTTCTTAGATGAGTCGGCAGTCAAATTATTTTAATTCAGTTTTGTTTCAAAGATCAAGTGAATTCTAAAAACACCTTTATAATTGAAATTGGGCAATTTTAGATGAAGATATGGCCATTTATTTCAAGGTTGACCCTATTTAATGCTTTCCATATATTTTCTATTTATCGAAGAATATCCCTTAATATCTTTCTTAAATGAGTCGGAAGTCAAATTATTTTAATGCAGTTTGTTTCCAAAGATCAAGTGAATTCTAAAAACACCTTTATAATTGAAATGGGGCAATTTTTGACGAAGATATGGCCATTTATTTCAAGGTAGACCCTATTTAATGCTTTCCATATATTTTCTATTTATCGAAGAATATCCCTTAATATCTTTCTTAGATGAGTCGGAAGTCAAATTATTTTAATGCAGTTTTGTTCCAAAGATCGAGTGAAATCTAAAAACACCTTTATAATTGAAATGGGGCAATTTTTGACGAAGATATGGCCATTTATTTCAAAGGTAGACCCTATTTAATGCTTTCCATATATTTTCTATTTATCGAAGAATATCCCTTAATATCTTTCTTAGATGAGTCGGAAGTCAAATTATTTTAATGCAGTTTTCTTCCAAAGATCAAGTGAATTCTAAAAACACCTTTATAATTGAAATGGGGCAATTTTCAAGGTAGACCCTATTTAATGCTTTCCATATATTTTCTATTTATCGAAGAATATCCCTTAATATCTTTCTTAGATGAGTCGGAAGTCAAATTATTTTAATGCAGCTTTGTTTCAAAGATCAAGCGAATTCTAAAAACACCTTTATAATAAAAATTGGGCAATTTTAGATGAAGATATGGCCATTTATTTCAAGGTAGACCCTATTTAATGCTTTCCATATATTTTCTATTTATCGAATATCCCTTAATATCTTTCTTAGATGAGTCGGCAGTCAAATTATTTTAATTCAGTTTTGTTTCAAAGATCAAGTGAATTCTAAAAACACCTTTATAATTGAAATTGGGCAATTTTAGATGAAGATATGGCCATTTATTTCAAGGTTGACCCTATTTAATGCTTTCCATATATTTTCTATTTATCGAAGAATATCCCTTAATATCTTTCTTAGATGAGTCGGAAGTCAAATTATTTTAATGCAGTTTGTTTCCAAAGATCAAGTGAATTCTAAAAACACCTTTATAATTGAAGTGGGGCAATTTTTGACGAAGATATGGCTATTTATTTCAAGGTAGACCCTATTTAATGCTTTCCATATATTTTCTATTTATCGAAGAATATCCCTTAATATCTTTCTTAGATGAGTCGGAAGTCAAATTATTTTAATGCAGTTTTGTTCGAAAGATCAAGTGAATTCTAAAAACACCTTTATAATTGAAATGGGGCAATTTTTGACGAAGATATGGCCATTTATTTCAAGGTAGACCCTATTTAATGCTTTCCATATATTTTCTATTTATCGAAGAATATCCCTTAATATCTTTCTTAGATTAGTCGGAAATCAAATTATTTTAATGCAGTTTTGTTCCAAAGATCAAGTGAATTCTGAAAACACCTTTATAATTGAAATGGGGCAATTTTTGACGAAGATATGGCCATTTATTTCAAGGTAGACCCTATTTAATGCTTTCCATATATTTTCTATTTATCGAAGAATATCCCTTAATATCTTTCTTAGATGAGTCGGAAGTCAAATTATTTTAATGCAGTTTTGTTCCAAAGATCGAGCGAATCCTAAAAACACCTTTATAATTGAAATGGGGCAATTTTTGACGAAGATATGGCCATTTATTTCAAGGTAGACCCTATTTAATGCTTTCCATATATTTTCTATTTATCGACGAATATCCCTTAATATCTTTTTTAGATGAGTCGGAAGTCAAATTATTTTAATGCAGTTTTGTTTCAAAGATTAAGCGAATTCTAAAAACACCTTTATAATTGAAGTGGGGCAATTTTTGACGAAGATATGGCCATTTATTTCAAGGTAGACCCTATTTAATGCTTTCCATATATTTTCTATTTATCGAAGAATATCCCTTAATGTCTTTCTTAGATGAGTCGGAAGTCAAATTATTTTGATGCAGTTTTGTTCCAAAGATCGAGTGAATTCTAAAAACACCTTTATAATTGAAATGGGGCAATTTTTGACGAAGATATGGCCATTTATTTCAGGGTAGACCCTATTTAATGCTTTTCATATATTTTCTATTTATCGAAGAATATCCCTTAATATCTTTTTTAAATGAGTCGGAAGTCAAATTATTTTAATGAAGTTTTGTTCCAAGGTCAGGTGAATTCTAAAAACACCTTTATAATTGAAATGGGGCAATTTTTGACGAAGATATGGCTATTTATTTCAAGGTAGACCCTATTTAATGCTTTCCATATATTTTCTATTTATCGAATATCCCTTAATATCTTTCTTAGATGAGTCGGAAGTCAAATTATTTTAATGCAGTTTTGTTCCAAAGATCAAGTGAATTCTAAAAACACCTTTATAATTGAAATTGGGCAATTTTAGATGAAGATATGGCCATTTATATCAAGGTAGACCCTATTTAATGCTTTCCATATATTTTCTATTTATCGAAGAATATCCCTTAATATCTTTTTTAGATGAGTCGGAAGTCAAATTATTTTAATGCAGTTTTCTTCCAAAGATCAAGTGAATTCTAAAAACACCTTTATAATTGAAATGGGGCAATTTTCAAGGTAGACCCTATTTAATGCTTTCCATATATTTTCTATTTATCGAAGATGAGTCGGAAGTCAAATTATTTTAATGCAGTTTTGTTTCAAAGATCAAGCGAATTCTAAAAACACCTTTATAATTGAAATTGGGCAATTTTAGATGAAGATATGGCCATTTATTTCAAGGTAGACCCTATTTAATGCTTTCCATATATTTTCTATTTATCGAAGAATATCCCTTAATATCTTTCTTAGATGAGTCGGAAGTCAAATTATTTTAATGCAGTTTTGTTTCAAAGATCAAGTGAATTCTAAAAACACCTTTATAATTGAAATTGGGCAATTTTAGATGAAGATATGGCCATTTATTTCAAGGTTGACCCTATTTAATGCTTTCCATATATTTTCTATTTATCGAAGAATATCCCTAAATATCTTTCTTAAATGAGTCGGAAGTCAAATTATTTTAATGCAGTTTGTTTCCAAAGATCAAGTGAATTCTAAAAACACCTTTATAATTGAAATGGGGCAATTTTTGACGAAGATATGGCCATTTATTTCAAGGTAGACCCTATTAAATGCTTTTCATATATTTTCTATTTATCGAAGAATATCCCTTAATATCTTTCTTAGATGAGTCGGAAGTCAAATTATTTTAATGCAGTTTTGTTCCAAAGATCAAGTGAATTCTAAAAACACCTTTATAATTGAAATGGGGCAATTTTTGACGAAGATATGGCCATTTATTTCAAGGTAGACACTATTTAATGCTTTCCATATATTTTCTATTTATCGAAGAATATCCCTTAATATCTTTCTTAGATGAGTCGGAAGTCAAATTATTTTAATGCAGTTTTGTTCCAAAGATCAAGTGAATTCTAAAAACACCTTTATAATTGAAATGGGGCAGTTTTTGACGAAGATATGGCCATTTATTTCAAGGTAGACCCTATTTAATGCTTTCCATATATTTTCTATTTATCGAATATCCCTTAACATCTTTCTTAGATGAGTCGGAAGTCAAATTATTTTAATGCAGTTTTCTTCCAAAGATCAAGTGAATTCTAAAAACACCTTTATAATTGAAATGGGGCAATTTTCAAGGTAGACCCTATTTAATGCTTTCCATATATTTTCTATTTATCGAAGAATATCCCTTAATATCTTTCTTAGATGAGTCGGAAGTCAAATTATTTTAATGCAGCTTTGTTTCAAAGATCAAGCGAATTCTAAAAACACCTTTATAATAAAAATTGGGCAATTTTAGATGAAGATATGGCCATTTATTTCAAGGTAGACCCTATTTAATGCTTTCCATATATTTTCTATTTATCGAATATCCCTTAATATCTTTCTTAGATGAGTCGGCAGTCAAATTATTTTAATTCAGTTTTGTTTCAAAGATCAAGTGAATTCTAAAAACACCTTTATAATTGAAATTGGGCAATTTTAGATGAAGATATGGCCATTTATTTCAAGGTTGACCCTATTTAATGCTTTCCATATATTTTCTATTTATCGAAGAATATCCCTTAATATCTTTCTTAGATGAGTCGGAAGTCAAATTATTTTAATGCAGTTTGTTTCCAAAGATCAAGTGAATTCTAAAAACACCTTTATAATTGAAATGGGGCAATTTTTGACGAAGATATGGCCATTTATTTCAAGGTAGACCCTATTTAATGCTTTCCATATATTTTCTATTTATCGAAGAATATCCCTTAATATCTTTCTTAGATGAGTCGGAAGTCAAATTATTTTAATGCAGTTTTGTTCGAAAGATCAAGTGAATTCTAAAAACACCTTTATAATTGAAATGGGGCAATTTTTGACGAAGATATGGCCATTTATTTCAAGGTAGACCCTATTTAATGCTTTCCATATATTTTCTATTTATCGAAGAATATCCCTTAATATCTTTCTTAGATGAGTCGGAAGTCAAATTATTTTAATGCAGTTTTGTTCCAAAGATCAAGTGAATTCTAAAAACACCTTTATAATTGAAATGGGGCAATTTTTGACGAAGATATGGCCATTTATTTCAAGGTAGACCCTATTTAATGCTTTCCATATATTTTCTATTTATCGAAGAATATCCCTTAATATCTTTCTTAGATGAGTCGGAAGTCAAATTATTTTAATGCAGTTTTGTTCCAAAGATCGAGCGAATCCTAAAAACACCTTTATAATTGAAATGGGGCAATTTTTGACGAAGATATGGCCATTTATTTCAAGGTAGACCCTATTTAATGCTTTCCATATATTTTCTATTTATCGACGAATATCCCTTAATATCTTTTTTAGATGAGTCGGAAGTCAAATTATTTTAATGCAGTTTTGTTTCAAAGATTAAGCGAATTCTAAAAACACCTTTATAATTGAAGTGGGGCAATTTTTGACGAAGATATGGCCATTTATTTCAAGGTAGACCCTATTTAATGCTTTCCATATATTTTCTATTTATCGAAGAATATCCCTTAATGTCTTTCTTAGATGAGTCGGAAGTCAAATTATTTTGATGCAGTTTTGTTCCAAAGATCGAGTGAATTCTAAAAACACCTTTATAATTGAAATGGGGCAATTTTTGACGAAGATATGGCCATTTATTTCAGGGTAGACCCTATTTAATGCTTTTCATATATTTTCTATTTATCGAAGAATATCCCTTAATATCTTTTTTAAATGAGTCGGAAGTCAAATTATTTTAATGAAGTTTTGTTCCAAGGTCAGGTGAATTCTAAAAACACCTTTATAATTGAAATGGGGCAATTTTTGACGAAGATATGGCTATTTATTTCAAGGTAGACCCTATTTAATGCTTTCCATATATTTTCTATTTATCGAATATCCCTTAATATCTTTCTTAGATGAGTCGGAAGTCAAATTATTTTAATGCAGTTTTGTTCCAAAGATCAAGTGAATTCTAAAAACACCTTTATAATTGAAATGGGGCAATTTTAGATGAAGATATGGCCATTTATTTCAAGGTAGACCCTATTTAATGCTTTCCATATATTTTCTATTTATCGAAGAATATCCCTTAATATCTTTTTTAGATGAGTCGGAAGTCAAATTATTTTAATGCAGTTTTCTTCCAAAGATCAAGTGAATTCTAAAAACACCTTTATAATTGAAATGGGGCAATTTTCAAGGTAGACCCTATTTAATGCTTTCCATATATTTTCTATTTATCGAAGATGAGTCGGAAGTCAAATTATTTTAATGCAGTTTTGTTTCAAAGATCAAGCGAATTCTAAAAACACCTTTATAATTGAAATTGGGCAATTTTAGATGAAGATATGGCCATTTATTTCAAGGTAGACCCTATTTAATGCTTTCCATATATTTTCTATTTATCGAAGAATATCCCTTAATATCTTTCTTAGATGAGTCGGAAGTCAAATTATTTTAATGCAGTTTTGTTTCAAAGATCAAGTGAATTCTAAAAACACCTTTATAATTGAAATTGGGCAATTTTAGATGAAGATATGGCCATTTATTTCAAGGTAGACCCTATTTAATGCTTTCCATATATTTTCTATTTATCGAAGAATATCCCTTAATATCTTTCTTAGATGAGTCGGAAGTCAAATTATTTTAATGCAGTTTTGTTCCAAAGATCAAGTGAATTCTAAAAACACCTTTATAATTGAAATGGGGCAGTTTTTGACGAAGATATGGCCATTTATTTCAAGGTAGACCCTATTTAATGCTTTCCATATATTTTCTATTTATCGAATATCCCTTAACATCTTTCTTAGATGAGTCGGAAGTCAAATTATTTTAATGCAGTTTTCTTCCAAAGATCAAGTGAATTCTAAAAACACCTTTATAATTGAAATGGGGCAATTTTCAAGGTAGACCCTATTTAATGCTTTCCATATATTTTCTATTTATCGAAGAATATCCCTTAATATCTTTCTTAGATGAGTCGGAAGTCAAATTATTTTAATGCAGCTTTGTTTCAAAGATCAAGCGAATTCTAAAAACACCTTTATAATAAAAATTGGGCAATTTTAGATGAAGATATGGCCATTTATTTCAAGGTAGACCCTATTTAATGCTTTCCATATATTTTCTATTTATCGAATATCCCTTAATATCTTTCTTAGATGAGTCGGCAGTCAAATTATTTTAATTCAGTTTTGTTTCAAAGATCAAGTGAATTCTAAAAACACCTTTATAATTGAAATTGGGCAATTTTAGATGAAGATATGGCCATTTATTTCAAGGTTGACCCTATTTAATGCTTTCCATATATTTTCTATTTATCGAAGAATATCCCTTAATATCTTTCTTAGATGAGTCGGAAGTCAAATTATTTTAATGCAGTTTGTTTCCAAAGATCAAGTGAATTCTAAAAACACCTTTATAATTGAAATGGGGCAATTTTTGACGAAGATATGGCCATTTATTTCAAGGTAGACCCTATTTAATGCTTTCCATATATTTTCTATTTATCGAAGAATATCCCTTAATATCTTTCTTAGATGAGTCGGAAGTCAAATTATTTTAATGCAGTTTTGTTCGAAAGATCAAGTGAATTCTAAAAACACCTTTATAATTGAAATGGGGCAATTTTTGACGAAGATATGGCCATTTATTTCAAGGTAGACCCTATTTAATGCTTTCCATATATTTTCTATTTATCGAAGAATATCCCTTAATATCTTTCTTAGATGAGTCGGAAGTCAAATTATTTTAATGCAGTTTTGTTCCAAAGATCAAGTGAATTCTAAAAACACCTTTATAATTGAAATGGGGCAATTTTTGACGAAGATATGGCCATTTATTTCAAGGTAGACCCTATTTAATGCTTTCCATATATTTTCTATTTATCGAAGAATATCCCTTAATATCTTTCTTAGATGAGTCGGAAGTCAAATTATTTTAATGCAGTTTTGTTCCAAAGATCGAGCGAATCCTAAAAACACCTTTATAATTGAAATGGGGCAATTTTTGACGAAGATATGGCCATTTATTTCAAGGTAGACCCTATTTAATGCTTTCCATATATTTTCTATTTATCGACGAATATCCCTTAATATCTTTTTTAGATGAGTCGGAAGTCAAATTATTTTAATGCAGTTTTGTTTCAAAGATTAAGCGAATTCTAAAAACACCTTTATAATTGAAGTGGGGCAATTTTTGACGAAGATATGGCCATTTATTTCAAGGTAGACCCTATTTAATGCTTTCCATATATTTTCTATTTATCGAAGAATATCCCTTAATGTCTTTCTTAGATGAGTCGGAAGTCAAATTATTTTGATGCAGTTTTGTTCCAAAGATCGAGTGAATTCTAAAAACACCTTTATAATTGAAATGGGGCAATTTTTGACGAAGATATGGCCATTTATTTCAGGGTAGACCCTATTTAATGCTTTTCATATATTTTCTATTTATCGAAGAATATCCCTTAATATCTTTTTTAAATGAGTCGGAAGTCAAATTATTTTAATGAAGTTTTGTTCCAAGGTCAGGTGAATTCTAAAAACACCTTTATAATTGAAATGGGGCAATTTTTGACGAAGATATGGCTATTTATTTCAAGGTAGACCCTATTTAATGCTTTCCATATATTTTCTATTTATCGAAGAATATCCCTTAATATCTTTCTTAGATGAGTCGGAAGTCAAATTATTTTAATGCAGTTTTGTTCCAAAGATCAAGTGAATTCTAAAAACACCTTTATAATTGAAATTGGGCAATTTTAGATGAAGATATGGCCATTTATATCAAGGTAGACCCTATTTAATGCTTTCCATATATTTTCTATTTATCGAAGAATATCCCTTAATATCTTTTTTAGATGAGTCGGAAGTCAAATTATTTTAATGCAGTTTTCTTCCAAAGATCAAGTGAATTCTAAAAACACCTTTATAATTGAAATGGGGCAATTTTCAAGGTAGACCCTATTTAATGCTTTCCATATATTTTCTATTTATCGAAGAATATCCCTTAATATCTTTCTTAGATGAGTCGGAAGTCAAATTATTTTAATGCAGTTTTGTTTCAAAGATCAAGTGAATTCTAAAAACACCTTTATAATTGAAATTGGGCAATTTTAGATGAAGATATGGCCATTTATTTCAAGGTAGACCCTATTTAATGCTTTCCATATATTTTCTATTTATCGAAGAATATCCCTTAATATCTTTCTTAGATGAGTCGGAAGTCAAATTATTTTAATGCAGTTTTGTTTCAAAGATCAAGTGAATTCTAAAAACACCTTTATAATTGAAATTGGGCAATTTTAGATGAAGATATGGCCATTTATTTCAAGGTTGACCCTATTTAATGCTTTCCATATATTTTCTATTTATCGAAGAATATCCCTTAATATCTTTCTTAAATGAGTCGGAAGTCAAATTATTTTAATGCAGTTTGTTTCCAAAGATCAAGTGAATTCTAAAAACACCTTTATAATTGAAATGGGGCAATTTTTGACGAAGATATGGCCATTTATTTCAAGGTAGACCCTATTAAATGCTTTTCATATATTTTCTATTTATCGAAGAATATCCCTTAATATCTTTCTTAGATGAGTCGGAAGTCAAATTATTTTAATGCAGTTTTGTTCCAAAGATCAAGTGAATTCTAAAAACACCTTTATAATTGAAATGGGGCAATTTTTGACGAAGATATGGCCATTTATTTCAAGGTAGACACTATTTAATGCTTTCCATATATTTTCTATTTATCGAAGAATATCCCTTAATATCTTTCTTAGATGAGTCGGAAGTCAAATTATTTTAATGCAGTTTTGTTCCAAAGATCAAGTGAATTCTAAAAACACCTTTATAATTGAAATGGGGCAGTTTTTGACGAAGATATGGCCATTTATTTCAAGGTAGACCCTATTTAATGCTTTCCATATATTTTCTATTTATCGAATATCCCTTAACATCTTTCTTAGATGAGTCGGAAGTCAAATTATTTTAATGCAGTTTTCTTCCAAAGATCAAGTGAATTCTAAAAACACCTTTATAATTGAAATGGGGCAATTTTCAAGGTAGACCCTATTTAATGCTTTCCATATATTTTCTATTTATCGAAGAATATCCCTTAATATCTTTCTTAGATGAGTCGGAAGTCAAATTATTTTAATGCAGCTTTGTTTCAAAGATCAAGCGAATTCTAAAAACACCTTTATAATAAAAATTGGGCAATTTTAGATGAAGATATGGCCATTTATTTCAAGGTAGACCCTATTTAATGCTTTCCATATATTTTCTATTTATCGAATATCCCTTAATATCTTTCTTAGATGAGTCGGCAGTCAAATTATTTTAATTCAGTTTTGTTTCAAAGATCAAGTGAATTCTAAAAACACCTTTATAATTGAAATTGGGCAATTTTAGATGAAGATATGGCCATTTATTTCAAGGTTGACCCTATTTAATGCTTTCCATATATTTTCTATTTATCGAAGAATATCCCTTAATATCTTTCTTAAATGAGTCGGAAGTCAAATTATTTTAATGCAGTTTGTTTCCAAAGATCAAGTGAATTCTAAAAACACCTTTATAATTGAAATGGGGCAATTTTTGACGAAGATATGGCCATTTATTTCAAGGTAGACCCTATTTAATGCTTTCCATATATTTTCTATTTATCGAAGAATATCCCTTAATATCTTTCTTAGATGAGTCGGAAGTCAAATTATTTTAATGCAGTTTTGTTCGAAAGATCAAGTGAATTCTAAAAACACCTTTATAATTGAAATGGGGCAATTTTTGACGAAGATATGGCCATTTATTTCAAGGTAGACCCTATTTAATGCTTTCCATATATTTTCTATTTATCGAAGAATATCCCTTAATATCTTTCTTAGATGAGTCGGAAGTCAAATTATTTTAATGCAGTTTTGTTCCAAAGATCAAGTGAATTCTAAAAACACCTTTATAATTGAAATGGGGCAATTTTTGACGAAGATATGGCCATTTATTTCAAGGTAGACCCTATTTAATGCTTTCCATATATTTTCTATTTATCGAAGAATATCCCTTAATATCTTTCTTAGATGAGTCGGAAGTCAAATTATTTTAATGCAGTTTTGTTCCAAAGATCGAGCGAATCCTAAAAACACCTTTATAATTGAAATGGGGCAATTTTTGACGAAGATATGGCCATTTATTTCAAGGTAGACCCTATTTAATGCTTTCCATATATTTTCTATTTATCGACGAATATCCCTTAATATCTTTTTTAGATGAGTCGGAAGTCAAATTATTTTAATGCAGTTTTGTTTCAAAGATTAAGCGAATTCTAAAAACACCTTTATAATTGAAGTGGGGCAATTTTTGACGAAGATATGGCCATTTATTTCAAGGTAGACCCTATTTAATGCTTTCCATATATTTTCTATTTATCGAAGAATATCCCTTAATGTCTTTCTTAGATGAGTCGGAAGTCAAATTATTTTGATGCAGTTTTGTTCCAAAGATCGAGTGAATTCTAAAAACACCTTTATAATTGAAATGGGGCAATTTTTGACGAAGATATGGCCATTTATTTCAGGGTAGACCCTATTTAATGCTTTTCATATATTTTCTATTTATCGAAGAATATCCCTTAATATCTTTTTAAATGAGTCGGAAGTCAAATTATTTTAATGAAGTTTTGTTCCAAGGTCAGGTGAATTCTAAAAACACCTTTATAATTGAAATTGGGCAATTTTAGATGAAGATATGGCCATTTATTTCAAGGTAGACCCTATTTAATGCTTTCCATATATTTTCTATTTATCGAATATCCCTTAATATCTTTCTTAGATGAGTCGGAAGTCAAATTATTTTAATGCAGTTTTGTTTCAAAGATCAAGTGAATTCTAAAAACACCTTTATAATTGAAATTGGGCAATTTTAGATGAAGATATGGCCATTTATTTCAAGGTAGACACTATTTAATGCTTTCCATATATTTTCTATTTATCGAAGAATATCCCTTAATATCTTTCTTAGATGAGTCGGAAGTCAAATTATTTTAATGCAGTTTTCTTCCAAAGATCAAGTGAATTCTAAAAACACCTTTATAATTGAAATGGGGCAATTTTCAAGGTAGACCCTATTTAATGCTTTCCATATATTTTCTATTTATCGAAGAATATCCCTTAATATCTTTCTTAGATGAGTCGGAAGTCAAATTATTTTAATGCAGTTTTGTTTCAAAGATCAAGCGAATTCTAAAAACACCTTTATAATTGAAATTGGGCAATTTTAGATGAAGATATGGCCATTTATTTCAAGGTAGACCCTATTTAATGCTTTCCATATATTTTCTATTTATCGAAGAATATCCCTTAATATCTTTCTTAGATGAGTCGGAAGTCAAATTATTTTAATGCAGTTTTGTTTCAAAGATCAAGTGAATTCTAAAAACACCTTTATAATTGAAATTGGGCAATTTTAGATGAAGATATGGCCATTTATTTCAAGGTTGACCCTATTTAATGCTTTCCATATATTTTCTATTTATCGAAGAATATCCCTTAATATCTTTCTTAAATGAGTCGGAAGTCAAATTATTTTAATGCAGTTTGTTTCCAAAGATCAAGTGAATTCTAAAAACACCTTTATAATTGAAATGGGGCAATTTTTGACGAAGATATGGCCATTTATTTCAAGGTAGACCCTATTAAATGCTTTTCATATATTTTCTATTTATCGAAGAATATCCCTTAATATCTTTCTTAGATGAGTCGGAAGTCAAATTATTTTAATGCAGTTTTGTTCCAAAGATCAAGTGAATTCTAAAAACACCTTTATAATTGAAATGGGGCAATTTTTGACGAAGATATGGCCATTTATTTCAAGGTAGACACTATTTAATGCTTTCCATATATTTTCTATTTATCGAAGAATATCCCTTAATATCTTTCTTAGATGAGTCGGAAGTCAAATTATTTTAATGCAGTTTTGTTCCAAAGATCAAGTGAATTCTAAAAACACCTTTATAATTGAAATGGGGCAGTTTTTGACGAAGATATGGCCATTTATTTCAAGGTAGACCCTATTTAATGCTTTCCATATATTTTCTATTTATCGAATATCCCTTAACATCTTTCTTAGATGAGTCGGAAGTCAAATTATTTTAATGCAGTTTTCTTCCAAAGATCAAGTGAATTCTAAAAACACCTTTATAATTGAAATGGGGCAATTTTCAAGGTAGACCCTATTTAATGCTTTCCATATATTTTCTATTTATCGAAGAATATCCCTTAATATCTTTCTTAGATGAGTCGGAAGTCAAATTATTTTAATGCAGCTTTGTTTCAAAGATCAAGCGAATTCTAAAAACACCTTTATAATAAAAATTGGGCAATTTTAGATGAAGATATGGCCATTTATTTCAAGGTAGACCCTATTTAATGCTTTCCATATATTTTCTATTTATCGAATATCCCTTAATATCTTTCTTAGATGAGTCGGCAGTCAAATTATTTTAATTCAGTTTTGTTTCAAAGATCAAGTGAATTCTAAAAACACCTTTATAATTGAAATTGGGCAATTTTAGATGAAGATATGGCCATTTATTTCAAGGTTGACCCTATTTAATGCTTTCCATATATTTTCTATTTATCGAAGAATATCCCTTAATATCTTTCTTAAATGAGTCGGAAGTCAAATTATTTTAATGCAGTTTGTTTCCAAAGATCAAGTGAATTCTAAAAACACCTTTATAATTGAAATGGGGCAATTTTTGACGAAGATATGGCCATTTATTTCAAGGTAGACCCTATTTAATGCTTTCCATATATTTTCTATTTATCGAAGAATATCCCTTAATATCTTTCTTAGATGAGTCGGAAGTCAAATTATTTTAATGCAGTTTTGTTCGAAAGATCAAGTGAATTCTAAAAACACCTTTATAATTGAAATGGGGCAATTTTTGACGAAGATATGGCCATTTATTTCAAGGTAGACCCCATTTAATGCTTTCCATATATTTTTTATTTATCGAAGAATATCCCTTAATATCTTTCTTAGATGAGTCGGAAGTCAAATTATTTTAATGCAGTTTTGTTCCAAAGATCAAGTGAACTCTAAAAACACCTTTATAATTGAAATGGGGCAATTTTTGACGAAGATATGGCCATTTATTTCAAGGTAGACCCTATTTAATGCTTTCCATATATTTTCTATTTATCGAAGAATATCCCTTAATATCTTTCTTAGATGAGTCGGAAGTCAAATTATTTTAATGCAGTTTTGTTCCAAAGATCGAGCGAATCCTAAAAACACCTTTATAATTGAAATGGGGCAATTTTTGACGAAGATATGGCCATTTATTTCAAGGTAGACCCTATTTAATGCTTTCCATATATTTTCTATTTATCGACGAATATCCCTTAATATCTTTTTTAGATGAGTCGGAAGTCAAATTATTTTAATGCAGTTTTGTTTCAAAGATTAAGCGAATTCTAAAAACACCTTTATAATTGAAGTGGGGCAATTTTTGACGAAGATATGGCCATTTATTTCAAGGTAGACCCTATTTAATGCTTTCCATATATTTTCTATTTATCGAAGAATATCCCTTAATGTCTTTCTTAGATGAGTCGGAAGTCAAATTATTTTGATGCAGTTTTGTTCCAAAGATCGAGTGAATTCTAAAAACACCTTTATAATTGAAATGGGGCAATTTTTGACGAAGATATGGCCATTTATTTCAGGGTAGACCCTATTTAATGCTTTTCATATATTTTCTATTTATCGAAGAATATCCCTTAATATCTTTTTAAATGAGTCGGAAGTCAAATTATTTTAATGAAGTTTTGTTCCAAGGTCAGGTGAATTCTAAAAACACCTTTATAATTGAAATGGGGCAATTTTTGACGAAGATATGGCTATTTATTTCAAGGTAGACCCTATTTAATGCTTTCCATATATTTTCTATTTATCGAATATCCCTTAATATCTTTCTTAGATGAGTCGGAAGTCAAATTATTTTAATGCAGTTTTGTTCCAAAGATCAAGTGAATTCTAAAAACACCTTTATAATTGAAATTGGGCAATTTTAGATGAAGATATGGCCATTTATATCAAGGTAGACCCTATTTAATGCTTTCCATATATTTTCTATTTATCGAAGAATATCCCTTAATATCTTTTTTAGATGAGTCGGAAGTCAAATTATTTTAATGCAGTTTTCTTCCAAAGATCAAGTGAATTCTAAAAACACCTTTATAATTGAAATGGGGCAATTTTCAAGGTAGACCCTATTTAATGCTTTCCATATATTTTCTATTTATCGAAGATGAGTCGGAAGTCAAATTATTTTAATGCAGTTTTGTTTCAAAGATCAAGCGAATTCTAAAAACACCTTTATAATTGAAATTGGGCAATTTTAGATGAAGATATGGCCATTTATTTCAAGGTAGACCCTATTTAATGCTTTCCATATATTTTCTATTTATCGAAGAATATCCCTTAATATCTTTCTTAGATGAGTCGGAAGTCAAATTATTTTAATGCAGTTTTGTTTCAAAGATCAAGTGAATTCTAAAAACACCTTTATAATTGAAATTGGGCAATTTTAGATGAAGATATGGCCATTTATTTCAAGGTTGACCCTATTTAATGCTTTCCATATATTTTCTATTTATCGAAGAATATCCCTTAATATCTTTCTTAAATGAGTCGGAAGTCAAATTATTTTAATGCAGTTTGTTTCCAAAGATCAAGTGAATTCTAAAAACACCTTTATAATTGAAATGGGGCAATTTTTGACGAAGATATGGCCATTTATTTCAAGGTAGACCCTATTAAATGCTTTTCATATATTTTCTATTTATCGAAGAATATCCCTTAATATCTTTCTTAGATGAGTCGGAAGTCAAATTATTTTAATGCAGTTTTGTTCCAAAGATCAAGTGAATTCTAAAAACACCTTTATAATTGAAATGGGGCAATTTTTGACGAAGATATGGCCATTTATTTCAAGGTAGACACTATTTAATGCTTTCCATATATTTTCTATTTATCGAAGAATATCCCTTAATATCTTTCTTAGATGAGTCGGAAGTCAAATTATTTTAATGCAGTTTTGTTCCAAAGATCAAGTGAATTCTAAAAACACCTTTATAATTGAAATGGGGCAGTTTTTGACGAAGATATGGCCATTTATTTCAAGGTAGACCCTATTTAATGCTTTCCATATATTTTCTATTTATCGAATATCCCTTAACATCTTTCTTAGATGAGTCGGAAGTCAAATTATTTTAATGCAGTTTTCTTCCAAAGATCAAGTGAATTCTAAAAACACCTTTATAATTGAAATGGGGCAATTTTCAAGGTAGACCCTATTTAATGCTTTCCATATATTTTCTATTTATCGAAGAATATCCCTTAATATCTTTCTTAGATGAGTCGGAAGTCAAATTATTTTAATGCAGCTTTGTTTCAAAGATCAAGCGAATTCTAAAAACACCTTTATAATAAAAATTGGGCAATTTTAGATGAAGATATGGCCATTTATTTCAAGGTAGACCCTATTTAATGCTTTCCATATATTTTCTATTTATCGAATATCCCTTAATATCTTTCTTAGATGAGTCGGCAGTCAAATTATTTTAATTCAGTTTTGTTTCAAAGATCAAGTGAATTCTAAAAACACCTTTATAATTGAAATTGGGCAATTTTAGATGAAGATATGGCCATTTATTTCAAGGTTGACCCTATTTAATGCTTTCCATATATTTTCTATTTATCGAAGAATATCCCTTAATATCTTTCTTAAATGAGTCGGAAGTCAAATTATTTTAATGCAGTTTGTTTCCAAAGATCAAGTGAATTCTAAAAACACCTTTATAATTGAAATGGGGCAATTTTTGACGAAGATATGGCCATTTATTTCAAGGTAGACCCTATTTAATGCTTTCCATATATTTTCTATTTATCGAAGAATATCCCTTAATATCTTTCTTAGATGAGTCGGAAGTCAAATTATTTTAATGCAGTTTTGTTCGAAAGATCAAGTGAATTCTAAAAACACCTTTATAATTGAAATGGGGCAATTTTTGACGAAGATATGGCCATTTATTTCAAGGTAGACCCTATTTAATGCTTTCCATATATTTTCTATTTATCGAAGAATATCCCTTAATATCTTTCTTAGATGAGTCGGAAGTCAAATTATTTTAATGCAGTTTTGTTCCAAAGATCAAGTGAATTCTAAAAACACCTTTATAATTGAAATGGGGCAATTTTTGACGAAGATATGGCCATTTATTTCAAGGTAGACCCTATTTAATGCTTTCCATATATTTTCTATTTATCGAAGAATATCCCTTAATATCTTTCTTAGATGAGTCGGAAGTCAAATTATTTTAATGCAGTTTTGTTCCAAAGATCGAGCGAATCCTAAAAACACCTTTATAATTGAAATGGGGCAATTTTTGACGAAGATATGGCCATTTATTTCAAGGTAGACCCTATTTAATGCTTTCCATATATTTTCTATTTATCGACGAATATCCCTTAATATCTTTTTTAGATGAGTCGGAAGTCAAATTATTTTAATGCAGTTTTGTTTCAAAGATTAAGCGAATTCTAAAAACACCTTTATAATTGAAGTGGGGCAATTTTTGACGAAGATATGGCCATTTATTTCAAGGTAGACCCTATTTAATGCTTTCCATATATTTTCTATTTATCGAAGAATATCCCTTAATGTCTTTCTTAGATGAGTCGGAAGTCAAATTATTTTGATGCAGTTTTGTTCCAAAGATCGAGTGAATTCTAAAAACACCTTTATAATTGAAATGGGGCAATTTTTGACGAAGATATGGCCATTTATTTCAGGGTAGACCCTATTTAATGCTTTTCATATATTTTCTATTTATCGAAGAATATCCCTTAATATCTTTTTTAAATGAGTCGGAAGTCAAATTATTTTAATGAAGTTTTGTTCCAAGGTCAGGTGAATTCTAAAAACACCTTTATAATTGAAATGGGGCAATTTTTGACGAAGATATGGCTATTTATTTCAAGGTAGACCCTATTTAATGCTTTCCATATATTTTCTATTTATCGAATATCCCTTAATATCTTTCTTAGATGAGTCGGAAGTCAAATTATTTTAATGCAGTTTTGTTCCAAAGATCAAGTGAATTCTAAAAACACCTTTATAATTGAAATTGGGCAATTTTAGATGAAGATATGGCCATTTATATCAAGGTAGACCCTATTTAATGCTTTCCATATATTTTCTATTTATCGAAGAATATCCCTTAATATCTTTTTTAGATGAGTCGGAAGTCAAATTATTTTAATGCAGTTTTCTTCCAAAGATCAAGTGAATTCTAAAAACACCTTTATAATTGAAATGGGGCAATTTTCAAGGTAGACCCTATTTAATGCTTTCCATATATTTTCTATTTATCGAAGATGAGTCGGAAGTCAAATTATTTTAATGCAGTTTTGTTTCAAAGATCAAGCGAATTCTAAAAACACCTTTATAATTGAAATTGGGCAATTTTAGATGAAGATATGGCCATTTATTTCAAGGTAGACCCTATTTAATGCTTTCCATATATTTTCTATTTATCGAAGAATATCCCTTAATATCTTTCTTAGATGAGTCGGAAGTCAAATTATTTTAATGCAGTTTTGTTTCAAAGATCAAGTGAATTCTAAAAACACCTTTATAATTGAAATTGGGCAATTTTAGATGAAGATATGGCCATTTATTTCAAGGTTGACCCTATTTAATGCTTTCCATATATTTTCTATTTATCGAAGAATATCCCTTAATATCTTTCTTAAATGAGTCGGAAGTCAAATTATTTTAATGCAGTTTGTTTCCAAAGATCAAGTGAATTCTAAAAACACCTTTATAATTGAAATGGGGCAATTTTTGACGAAGATATGGCCATTTATTTCAAGGTAGACCCTATTAAATGCTTTTCATATATTTTCTATTTATCGAAGAATATCCCTTAATATCTTTCTTAGATGAGTCGGAAGTCAAATTATTTTAATGCAGTTTTGTTCCAAAGATCAAGTGAATTCTAAAAACACCTTTATAATTGAAATGGGGCAATTTTTGACGAAGATATGGCCATTTATTTCAAGGTAGACACTATTTAATGCTTTCCATATATTTTCTATTTATCGAAGAATATCCCTTAATAT
The DNA here is from genome assembly GCF_018153295.1 of Drosophila grimshawi. NCBI lineage: Eukaryota > Metazoa > Arthropoda > Insecta > Diptera > Drosophilidae > Drosophila > Drosophila grimshawi. The sequence continues at coordinate 58,669 of NW_025062719.1, read as the reverse complement.
CTTTCTTAGATGAGTCGGAAGTCAAATTATTTTAATGCAGTTTTGTTCCAAAGATCAAGTGAATTCTAAAAACACCTTTATAATTGAAATGGGGCAGTTTTTGACGAAGATATGGCCATTTATTTCAAGGTAGACCCTATTTAATGCTTTCCATATATTTTCTATTTATCGAATATCCCTTAACATCTTTCTTAGATGAGTCGGAAGTCAAATTATTTTAATGCAGTTTTCTTCCAAAGATCAAGTGAATTCTAAAAACACCTTTATAATTGAAATGGGGCAATTTTCAAGGTAGACCCTATTTAATGCTTTCCATATATTTTCTATTTATCGAAGAATATCCCTTAATATCTTTCTTAGATGAGTCGGAAGTCAAATTATTTTAATGCAGCTTTGTTTCAAAGATCAAGCGAATTCTAAAAACACCTTTATAATAAAAATTGGGCAATTTTAGATGAAGATATGGCCATTTATTTCAAGGTAGACCCTATTTAATGCTTTCCATATATTTTCTATTTATCGAATATCCCTTAATATCTTTCTTAGATGAGTCGGCAGTCAAATTATTTTAATTCAGTTTTGTTTCAAAGATCAAGTGAATTCTAAAAACACCTTTATAATTGAAATTGGGCAATTTTAGATGAAGATATGGCCATTTATTTCAAGGTTGACCCTATTTAATGCTTTCCATATATTTTCTATTTATCGAAGAATATCCCTTAATATCTTTCTTAGATGAGTCGGAAGTCAAATTATTTTAATGCAGTTTGTTTCCAAAGATCAAGTGAATTCTAAAAACACCTTTATAATTGAAATGGGGCAATTTTTGACGAAGATATGGCCATTTATTTCAAGGTAGACCCTATTTAATGCTTTCCATATATTTTCTATTTATCGAAGAATATCCCTTAATATCTTTCTTAGATGAGTCGGAAGTCAAATTATTTTAATGCAGTTTTGTTCGAAAGATCAAGTGAATTCTAAAAACACCTTTATAATTGAAATGGGGCAATTTTTGACGAAGATATGGCCATTTATTTCAAGGTAGACCCTATTTAATGCTTTCCATATATTTTCTATTTATCGAAGAATATCCCTTAATATCTTTCTTAGATGAGTCGGAAGTCAAATTATTTTAATGCAGTTTTGTTCCAAAGATCAAGTGAATTCTAAAAACACCTTTATAATTGAAATGGGGCAATTTTTGACGAAGATATGGCCATTTATTTCAAGGTAGACCCTATTTAATGCTTTCCATATATTTTCTATTTATCGAAGAATATCCCTTAATATCTTTCTTAGATGAGTCGGAAGTCAAATTATTTTAATGCAGTTTTGTTCCAAAGATCGAGCGAATCCTAAAAACACCTTTATAATTGAAATGGGGCAATTTTTGACGAAGATATGGCCATTTATTTCAAGGTAGACCCTATTTAATGCTTTCCATATATTTTCTATTTATCGACGAATATCCCTTAATATCTTTTTAGATGAGTCGGAAGTCAAATTATTTTAATGCAGTTTTGTTTCAAAGATTAAGCGAATTCTAAAAACACCTTTATAATTGAAGTGGGGCAATTTTTGACGAAGATATGGCCATTTATTTCAAGGTAGACCCTATTTAATGCTTTCCATATATTTTCTATTTATCGAAGAATATCCCTTAATGTCTTTCTTAGATGAGTCGGAAGTCAAATTATTTTGATGCAGTTTTGTTCCAAAGATCGAGTGAATTCTAAAAACACCTTTATAATTGAAATGGGGCAATTTTTGACGAAGATATGGCCATTTATTTCAGGGTAGACCCTATTTAATGCTTTTCATATATTTTCTATTTATCGAAGAATATCCCTTAATATCTTTTTTAAATGAGTCGGAAGTCAAATTATTTTAATGAAGTTTTGTTCCAAGGTCAGGTGAATTCTAAAAACACCTTTATAATTGAAATGGGGCAATTTTTGACGAAGATATGGCTATTTATTTCAAGGTAGACCCTATTTAATGCTTTCCATATATTTTCTATTTATCGAATATCCCTTAATATCTTTCTTAGATGAGTCGGAAGTCAAATTATTTTAATGCAGTTTTGTTCCAAAGATCAAGTGAATTCTAAAAACACCTTTATAATTGAAATTGGGCAATTTTAGATGAAGATATGGCCATTTATATCAAGGTAGACCCTATTTAATGCTTTCCATATATTTTCTATTTATCGAAGAATATCCCTTAATATCTTTTTTAGATGAGTCGGAAGTCAAATTATTTTAATGCAGTTTTCTTCCAAAGATCAAGTGAATTCTAAAAACACCTTTATAATTGAAATGGGGCAATTTTCAAGGTAGACCCTATTTAATGCTTTCCATATATTTTCTATTTATCGAAGATGAGTCGGAAGTCAAATTATTTTAATGCAGTTTTGTTTCAAAGATCAAGCGAATTCTAAAAACACCTTTATAATTGAAATTGGGCAATTTTAGATGAAGATATGGCCATTTATTTCAAGGTAGACCCTATTTAATGCTTTCCATATATTTTCTATTTATCGAAGAATATCCCTTAATATCTTTCTTAGATGAGTCGGAAGTCAAATTATTTTAATGCAGTTTTGTTTCAAAGATCAAGTGAATTCTAAAAACACCTTTATAATTGAAATTGGGCAATTTTAGATGAAGATATGGCCATTTATTTCAAGGTAGACCCTATTTAATGCTTTCCATATATTTTCTATTTATCGAAGAATATCCCTTAATATCTTTCTTAAATGAGTCGGAAGTCAAATTATTTTAATGCAGTTTTGTTTCAAAGATCAAGCGAATTCTAAAAACACCTTTATAATTGAAATTGGGCAATTTTAGATGAAGATATGGCCATTTATTTCAAGGTAGACCCTATTTAATGCTTTCCATATATTTTCTATTTATCGAAGAATATCCCTTTATATCTTTTTTAGATGAGTCGGAAGTCAAATTATTTTAATGCAGTTTTGTTCCAAAGATCAAGTGAATTCTAAAAACACCTTTATAATTAAAATTGGGCAATTTTAGATGAAGATATGGCCATTTATTTCAAGGTAGACCCTATTTAATGCTTTCCATATATTTTCTATTTATCGAAGAATATCCCTTAATATCTTTCTTAAATGAGTCGGAAGTCAAATTATTTTAATGCAGTTTTGTTCCAAAGATCAAGTGAATTCTAAAAACACCTTTATAATTGAAATGGGGCAATTTTTGACGAAGATATGGCCATTTATTTCAAGGTAGACCCTATTAAATGCTTTTCATATATTTTCTATTTATCGAAGAATATCCCTTAATATCTTTCTTAGATGAGTCGGAAGTCAAATTATTTTAATGCAGTTTTGTTCCAAAGATCAAGTGAATTCTAAAAACACCTTTATAATTGAAATGGGGCAATTTTTGACGAAGATATGGCCATTTATTTCAAGGTAGACACTATTTAATGCTTTCCATATATTTTCTATTTATCGAAGAATATCCCTTAATATCTTTCTTAGATGAGTCGGAAGTCAAATTATTTTAATGCAGTTTTGTTCCAAAGATCAAGTGAATTCTAAAAACACCTTTATAATTGAAATGGGGCAGTTTTTGACGAAGATATGGCCATTTATTTCAAGGTAGACCCTATTTAATGCTTTCCATATATTTTCTATTTATCGAATATCCCTTAACATCTTTCTTAGATGAGTCGGAAGTCAAATTATTTTAATGCAGTTTTCTTCCAAAGATCAAGTGAATTCTAAAAACACCTTTATAATTGAAGTGGGGCAATTTTCAAGGTAGACCCTATTTAATGCTTTCCATATATTTTCTATTTATCGAAGAATATCCCTTAATATCTTTCTTAGATGAGTCGGAAGTCAAATTATTTTAATGCAGCTTTGTTTCAAAGATCAAGCGAATTCTAAAAACACCTTTATAATAAAAATTGGGCAATTTTAGATGAAGATATGGCCATTTATTTCAAGGTAGACCCTATTTAATGCTTTCCATATATTTTCTATTTATCGAATATCCCTTAATATCTTTCTTAGATGAGTCGGCAGTCAAATTATTTTAATTCAGTTTTGTTTCAAAGATCAAGTGAATTCTAAAAACACCTTTATAATTGAAATTGGGGCAATTTTGGTGAAGATAGGGCCATTTATTTCAAGGTTGACCCTATTTAATGCTTTTCCATATATTTTCTATTTATCGAAGAATATCCCCTAATATCTTTCTTAAATGAGTCGGAAGTCAAATTATTTTAATGCAGTTTGTTTCCAAAAATCAAGTGAATTCTAAAAACACCTTTATAATTGAAATGGGGCAATTTTTGACGAAAGATATGGCCATTTATTTCAAGGTAGACCCTATTTAATGCTTTCCATATATTTTCTATTTATCGAATATCCCTTAATATCTTTCTTAGATGAGTCGGAAGTCAAATTATTTTAATGCAGTTTTGTTCGAAAGATCAAGTGAATTCTAAAAACACCTTTATAATTGAAATGGGGCAATTTTTGACGAAGATATGGCCATTTATTTCAAGGTAGACCCTATTTAATGCTTTCCATATATTTTCTATTTATCGAAGAATATCCCTTAATATCTTTCTTAGATGAGTCGGAAGTCAAATTATTTTAATGCAGTTTTGTTCCAAAGATCAAGTGAATTCTAAAAACACCTTTATAATTGAAATGGGGCAATTTTTGACGAAGATATGGCCATTTATTTCAAGGTAGACCCTATTTAATGCTTTCCATATATTTTCTATTTATCGAAGAATATCCCTTAATATCTTTCTTAGATGAGTCGGAAGTCAAATTATTTTAATGCAGTTTTGTTCCAAAGATTGAGTGAATTCTAAAAACACCTTTATAATTGAAATTGGGCAATTTTAGATGAAGATATGGCCATTTATTTCAAGGTAGAGCCTATTTAATGCTTTCAATATATTTTCTATTTATCGAATATCCCTTAATATCTTTCTTAGATGAGTCGGAAGTCAAATTATTTTAATGCAGTTTTGTTTCAAAGATCAAGTGAATTCTAAAAACACCTTTATAATTGAAATGGGGCAATTTTTGACGAAGATATGGCCATTTATTTCAAGGTAGACCCTATTTAATGCTTTCCATATCTTTTCTATTTATCGAAGAATATCCCTTAATATCTTTTTTAGATGAGTCGGAAGTCAAATTATTTTAATGCAGTTTTGTTTCAAAGATTAAGCGAATTCTAAAAACACCTTTATAATTTAAGTGGGGCAATTTTTGACGAAGATATGGCCATTTATTTCAAGGTAGACCCTATTTAATGCTTTCCATATATTTTCTATTTATCAAAGAATATCCCTTAATATCTTTCTTAGATGAGTCGGAAGTCAAATTATTTTAATGCAGTTTTGTTCCAAAGATCGAGTGAATTCTAAAAACACCTTTATAATTGAAATGGGGCAATTTTTGACGAAGATATGGCCATTTATTTCAGGGTAGACCCTATTTAATGCTTTCCATATATTTTCTATTTATCGAAGAATATCCCTTAATATCTTTTTTAAATGAGTCGGAAGTCAAATTATTTTAATGCAGTTTTGTTCCAAGGTCAAGTGAATTCTAAAAACACCTTTATAATTGAAATGGGGCAATTTTTGACGAAGATATGGCCATTTATTTCAAGGTAGACCCTATTTAATGCTTTCCATATATTTTCTATTTATCGAATATCCCTTAATATCTTTCTTAGATGAGTCGGAAGTCAAATTATTTTAATGCAGTTTTGTTCCAAAGATCAAGTGAATTCTAAAAACACCTTTATAATTGAAATTGGGCAATTTTAGATGAAGATATGGCCATTTATATCAAGGTAGACCCTATTTAATGCTTTCCATATATTTTCTATTTATCGAAGAATATCCCTTAATATCTTTTTTAGATGAGTCGGAAGTCAAATTATTTTAATGCAGTTTTGTTTCAAAGATTAAGCGAATTCTAAAAACACCTTTATAATTGAAGTGGGGCAATTTTTGACGAAGATATGGCCATTTATTTCAAGGTAGACCCTATTTAATGCTTTCCATATATTTTCTATTTATCGAAGAATATCCCTTAATATCTTTCTTAGATGAGTCGGAAGTCAAATTATTTTAATGCAGTTTTGTTTCAAAGATTAAGCGAATTCTAAAAACACCTTTATAATTGAAGTGGGGCAATTTTTGACGAAGATATGGCCATTTATTTCAAGGTAGACCCTATTTAATGCTTTCCATATATTTTCTATTTATCGAAGAATATCCCTTAATATCTTTCTTAGATGAGTCGGAAGTCAAATTATTTTAATGCAGTTTTGTTCCAAAGATCAAGTGAATTCTAAAAACACCTTTATAATTGAAATTGAGCAATTTTAGATGAAGATATGGCCATTTATTTCAAGGTAGACCCTATTTAATGCTTTCCATATATTTTCTATTTATCGAAGAATATCTCTTAATATCTTTCTTAGATGAGTCGGAAGTCAAATTATTTTAATGCAGTTTTGTTTCAAAGATTAAGCGAATTCTAAAAACACCTTTATAATTGAAGTGGGGCAGTTTTTGACGAAGATATGGCCATTTATTTCAAGGTAGACCCTATTTAATGCTTTCCATATATTTTCTATTTATCGAAGAATATCCCTTAATATCTTTCTTAGATGAGTCGGAAGTCAAATTATTTTAACGCAGTTTTGTTTCAAAGTTCAAGTGAATTCTAAAAACATCTTTATAATTGAAGTGGGGCAATTTTTGACGAAGATATGGCCATTTATTTCAAGGTAGACCCTATTTAATGCTTTCCATATATTTTCTATTTATCGAAGAATATCCCTTAATATATTTTTTAGATGAGTCGGAAGTCAAATTATTTTAATGCAGTTTTGTTTCAAAGATTAAGTGAATTCTAAAGACACCTTTATAATTGAAATGGGGCAATTTTTGACGAAGATATGGCCATTTATTTCAAGGTAGACCCTATTTAATGCTTTCCATATATTTTCTATTTATCGTATATCCCTTAATATCTTCCTGAGATGAGTCGGGAGTCAAAATATTTTAATGCAGTTTGGTCCAAAGATCAAGTGAATCTAAAAACACGTTTATAATTGAAATGGGCAATTTTTAACGAAGGATATGGCCCATTTATTTCAAGGGTAGACCCTATTTAATGCTTTCCATATATTTTCTATTTATCGAGGAGTATCCCTTAGTATATTTTTTAGATGAGTCGGGAAGTCAAATTATTTTTAATGCAGTTTTGTTTCAAAGATTAAGCGAATTCTAAAAACACCTTTATAATTGAAGTGGGGCAATTTTTGACGAAAGATATGGCCATTTATTTCAAGGTAGACCCTATTTAATGCTTTCCATATATTTTCTATTTATCGAATATCCCTTAATGTCTTTCTTAGATGAGTCGGAAGTCAAATTATTTTAATGCAGTTTTGTTCCAAAGATCGAGTGAATTCTAAAAACACCTTTATAATTGAAATGGGGCAATTTTTGACGAAGATATGGCCATTTATTTCAGGGTAGACCCTATTTAATGCTTTCCATATATTTTCTATTTATCGAAGAATATCCCTTAATATCTTTTTTAAATGAGTCGGAAGTCAAATTATTTTAATGCAGTTTTGTTCCAGAGATCAAGCGAATTCTAAAAACACCTTTATAATTGAAATTGGGCAATTTTAGATGAAGATATGGCCATTTATTTCAAGGTAGACCCTATTTAATGCTTTCCATATATTTTCTATTTATCGACGAATATCCCTTAATATCTTTCTTAGATGAGTCGGAAGTCAAATTATTTTAATGCAGTTTTGTTCTAAAGATCAAGCGAATTCTAAAAACACCTTTATAATTGAAATGGGGCAATTTTTGACGAAGATATGGCCATTTATTTCAAGGTAGACCCTATTTAATGCTTTCCATATATTTTCTATTTATCGAAGAATATCCCTTAATATCTTTTTTAGATGAGTCGGAAGTCAAATTATTTTAATGCAGTTTTGCTTCAAAGATTAAGCGAATTCTAAAAACACCTTTATAATTGAAATTGGGGCAATTTTTGACGAAGATATGGCCATTTATTTCAAGGTAGACCCTATTTAATGCTTTCCATATATTTTCTATTTATCGAAGAATATCTCTTAATATCTTTCTTAGATGAGTCGGAAGTCAAATTATTTTAATGCAGTTTTGTTCCAAAGATCGAGTGAATTCTAAAAACACCTTTATAATTGAAATGGGGCAATTTTTGACGAAGATATGGCCATTTATTTCAGGGTAGACCCTATTTAATGCTTTCCATATATTTTCTATTTATCGAAGAATATCCCTTAATATCTTTTTTAAATGAGTCGGAAGTCAAATTATTTTGATGCAGTTTTGTTCCAAAGATCGAGTGAATTCTAAAAACACCTTTATAATTGAAATGGGGCAATTTTTGACGAAGATATGGCCATTTATTTCAAGGTAGACCCTATTTAATGCTTTCCATATATTTTCTATTTATCGAATATCCCTTAATATCTTTCTTAGATGAGTCGGAAGTCAAATTATTTTAATGCAGTTTTGTTCCAAAGATCAAGTGAATTCTAAAAACACCTTTATAATTGAAATTGGGCAATTTTAGATGAAGATATGGCCATTTATTTCAAGGTAGACCCTATTTAATGCTTTCCATATATTTTCTATTTATCGAAGAATATCCCTTAATATCTTTTTTAGATGAGTCGGAAGTCAAATTATTTTAATGCAGTTTTGTTCCAAAGATTAAGCGAATTCTAAAAACACCTTTATAATTGAAGTGGGGCAATTTTTGACGAAGATATGGCCATTTATTTCAAGGTAGACCCTATTTAATGCTTTCCATATATTTTCTATTTATCGAAGAATATCCCTTAATATCTTTCTTAGATGAGTCGGAAGTCAAATTATTTTAATGCAGTTTTGTTTCAAAGATTAAGCGAATTCTAAAAACACCTTTATAATTGAAGTGGGGCAATTTTTGACGAAGATATGGCCATTTATTTCAAGGTAGACCCTATTTAATGCTTTCCATATATTTTCTATTTATCGAAGAATATCCCTTAATATCTTTCTTAGATGAGTCGGAAGTCAAATTATTTTAATGCAGTTTTGTTCCAAAGATCAAGTGAATTCTAAAAACACCTTTATAATTGAAATAGGGCAATTTTTGACGAAGATATGGCCATTTATTTCAAGGTAGACCCTATTTAATGCTTTCCATATATTTTCTATTTATCGAAGAATATCTCTTAATATCTTTCTTAGATGAGTCGGAAGTCAAATTATTTTAATGCAGTTTTGTTTCAAAGATTAAGCGAATTCTAAAAACACCTTTATAATTGAAGTGGGGCAGTTTTTGACGAAGATATGGCCATTTATTTCAAGGTAGACCCTATTTAATGCTTTCCATATATTTTCTATTTATCGAAGAATATCCCTTAATATCTTTCTTAGATGAGTCGGAAGTCAAATTATTTTAACGCAGTTTTGTTTCAAAGTTCAAGTGAATTCTAAAAACATCTTTATAATTGAAGTGGGGCAATTTTTGACGAAGATATGGCCATTTATTTCAAGGTAGACCCTATTTAATGCTTTCCATATATTTTCTATTTATCGAAGAATATCCCTTAATATATTTTTTAGATGAGTCGGAAGTCAAATTATTTTAATGCAGTTTTGTTTCAAAGATTAAGTGAATTCTAAAGACACCTTTATAATTGAAATGGGGCAATTTTTGACGAAGATATGGCCATTTATTTCAAGGTAGACCCTATTTAATGCTTTCCATATATTTTCTATTTATCGTATATCCCTTAATATCTTTCTTAGATGAGTCGGAAGTCAAATTATTTTAATGCAGTTTTGTTCCAAAGATCAAGTGAATTCTAAAAACACCTTTATAATTGAAATGGGGCAATTTTTGACGAAGATATGGCCATTTATTTCAAGGTAGACCCTATTTAATGCTTTCCATATATTTTCTATTTATCGAGGAGTATCCCTTAGTATATTTTTTAGATGAGTCGGAAGTCAAATTATTTTAATGCAGTTTTGTTTCAAAGATTAAGCGAATTCTAAAAACACCTTTATAATTGAAGTGGGGCAATTTTTGACGAAAGATATGGCCATTTATTTCAAGGTAGACCCTATTTAATGCTTTCCATATATTTTCTATTTATCGAATATCCCTTAATGTCTTTCTTAGATGAGTCGGAAGTCAAATTATTTTAATGCAGTTTTGTTCCAAAGATCGAGTGAATTCTAAAAACACCTTTATAATTGAAATGGGGCAATTTTTGACGAAGATATGGCCATTTATTTCAGGGTAGACCCTATTTAATGCTTTCCATATATTTTCTATTTATCGAAGAATATCCCTTAATATCTTTTTAAATGAGTCGGAAGTCAAATTATTTTAATGCAGTTTTGTTCCAGAGATCAAGCGAATTCTAAAAACACCTTTATAATTGAAATTGGGCAATTTTAGATGAAGATATGGCCATTTATTTCAAGGTAGACCCTATTTAATGCTTTCCATATATTTTCTATTTATCGAAGAATATCCCTTAATATCTTTCTTAGATGAGTCGGAAGTCAAATTATTTTAATGCAGTTTTGTTCTAAAGATCAAGCGAATTCTAAAAACACCTTTATAATTGAAATGGGGCAATTTTTGACGAAGATATGGCCATTTATTTCAAGGTAGACCCTATTTAATGCTTTCCATATATTTTCTATTTATCGCAGAATATCCCTTAATATCTTTCTTAGATGAGTCGGAAGTCAAATTATTTTAATGCAGTTTTGTTTCAAAGATTAAGCGAATTCTAAAAACATCTTTATAATTGAAGTGAGGCAATTTTTGACGAAGATATGGCCATTTATTTTCAAAGGTAGACCCCTATTTAATGCTTTCCCATATATTTTCTATTTATCGAAGAATATCTCTTAATATCTTTCTTAGATGAGTCGGAAGTCAAATTATTTTAATGCAGTTTTGTTCCAAAGATTGAGTGAATTCTAAAACCACCTTTATAATTGAAGTGGGGCAATTTTTGACGAAGATATGGCCATTTATTTCAAGGTAGACCCTATTTAATGCTTTCCATATATTTTCTATTTATCGAAGAATATCCCTTAATATCTTTCTTAAATGAGTCGGAAGTCAAATTATTTTAATGCAGTTTTCTTCCAGAGATCAAGTGAATTCTAAAAACACCTTTATATTTGAAATTGGGCAATTTTAGATGAAGATATGGCCATTTATTTCAAGGTAGACCCTATTTAATGCTTTCCATATATTTTCTATTTATCGAAGAATATCCCTTAATATCTTTCTTAGATGAGTCGGAAGTCAAATTATTTTAATGCAGTTTTGTTCTAAAGATCGAGCGAATTCTAAAAACACCTTTATAATTGAAATGGGGCAATTTTTGACGAAGATATGGCCATTTATTTCAAGGTAGACCCTATTTAATGCTTTCCATATATTTTCTATTTATCGAAGAATATCCCTTAATATCTTTTTTAGATGAGTCGGAAGTCAAATTATTTTAATGCAGTTTTGCTTCAAAGATTAAGCGAATTCTAAAAACACCTTTATAATTGAAATTGGGGCAATTTTTGACGAAGATATGGCCATTTATTTCAAGGTAGACCCTATTTAATGCTTTCCATATATTTTCTATTTATCGAATATCCCTTAATATCTTTTTTAGATGAGTCGGAAGTCAAATTATTTTAATGCAGTTTTGTTCCAAAGATTAAGTGATTTCTAAAAACACCTTTATAATTGAAGTGGGGCAATTTTTGACGAAGATATGGCCATTTATTTCAAGGTTGACCCTATTTAATGCTTTCCATATATTTTCTATTTATCGAAGAATATCCCTTAATATCTTTCTTAGATGAGTCGGAAGTCAAATTATTTTAATGCAGTTTTGTTCTAAAGATCGAGCGAATTCTAAAAACACCTTTATAATTGAAATGGGGCAATTTTTGACGAAGATATGGCCATTTATTTCAAGGTAGACCCTATTTAATGCTTTCCATATATTTTCTATTTATCGAAGAATATCCCTTAATATCTTTTTTAGATGAGTCGGAAGTCAAATTATTTTAATGGAGTTTTGCTTCAAAGATTAAGCGAATTCTAAAAACACCTTTATAATTGAAATTGGGGCAATTTTTGACGAAGATATGGCCATTTATTTCAAGGTAGACCCTATTTAGTACTTTCCATATATTTTCTATTTATCGAAGAATATCCCTTAATATCTTTCTTAGATAAGTCGGAAGTCAAATTATTTTAATGCAGTTTTGTTCCAAAGATCAAGCGAATTCTAAAAACACCTTTATAATTGAAGTGGGGCAGTTTTTGACGAAGATATGGCCATTTATTTCAAGGTAGACCCTATTTAATGCTTTCCATATATTTTCTATTTATCGAATATCCCTTAATATCTTTCTTAGATGAGTCGGAAGTCAAATTATTTTAATGCAGTTTTGTTCCAGAGATCAAGTGAATTCTAAAAACACCTTTATAATTGAAATTGGGCAATTTTAGATGAAGATATGGCCATTTATTTCAAGGTAGACCCTATTTAATGCTTTCCATATATTTTCTATTTATCGAAGAATATCCCTTAATATCTTTCTTAGATGAGTCGGAAGTCAAATCATTTTAATGCAGTTTTGTTCCAAAGATCGAGCGAATTCTAAAAACACCTTTATAATTGAAATGGGGCAATTTTTGACGAAGATATGGCCATTTATTTCAAGGTAGACCCTACTTAATGCTTTCAATATATTTTCTATTTATCGAAGAATATCCCTTAATATCTTTTTTAGATGAGTCGGAAGTCAAATTATTTTAATGCAGTTTTGCTTCAATGATTAAGCGAATTCTAAAAACACCTTTGTAATGAAGTGGGGCAATTTTTGACGAAGATATGGCCATTTATTTCAAGGTAGACCCTATTTAATGCTTTCCATATATTTCCTATTTATCGAAGAATATCCCTTAATATCTTTTTTAGATGAGTCGGAAGTCAAATTATTTTAATGCAGTTTTGTTCCAAAGATCAAGTGAATTCTAAAAACACCTTTATAATTGAAATGGGGCAATTTTAGATGAAGATATGGCCATTTATTTCAAGGTAGACCCTATTTAATGCTTTCCATATATTTCCTATTTATCGAAGAATATCCCTTAATATCTTTTTTAGATGAGTCGGAAGTCAAATTATTTTAATGCAGTTTTACTTCAAAGATTAAGCGATTTCTAAAAACACCTTTATAATTGAAGTGGGGCAATTTTTGACGAAGATATGGCCATTTATTTCAAGGTAGACCCTATTTAATGCTTTCCATATATTTTCTATTTATCGACGAATATCCCTTAATATCTTCCTTAGATGAGTCGGAAGTCAAATTATTTTAATGCAGTTTTGTTTCAAAGATTAAGCGAATTCTAAAAACACCTTTATAATTGAAGTGGGGCAATTTTTGACGAAGATATGGCCATTTATTTCAAGGTAGACCCTATTTAATGCTTTCCATATATTTTCTATTTATCGAAGAATATCCCTTAATATCTTTTTTAGATGAGTCGGAAGTCAAATTATTTTAATGCAGTTTTGTTCCAAAGATCAAGTGAATTCTAAAAACACCTTTATAATTGAAATGGGGCAATTTTTGATGAAGATATGGCCATTTATTTCAAGGTTGACCCTATTTAATGCTTTCCATATATTTTCTATTTATCGAAGAATATCCCTTAATATCTTTCTTAGATGAGTCGGAAGTCAAATTATTTTAATGCAGTTTTGTTCCAAAGATCAAGCGAATTCTAAAAACACCTTTATAATTGAAATGGGGCAATTTTTGACGAAGATATGGCCATTTATTTCAAGGTAGACCCTATTTAATGCTTTCCATATATTTTCTATTTATCGAAGAATATCCCTTAATATCTTTCTTAGATGAGTCGGAAGTCAAATTATTTTAATGCAGTTTTGTTCCAAAGATCAAGTGAATTCTAAAAACACCTTTATAATTGAAATGGGGCAATTTTTGACGAAGATATGGCCATTTATTTCAAGGTAGACCCTATTTAATGCTTTCCATATATTTTCTATTTATCGAAGAATATCCCTTAATATCTTTCTTAGATGAGTCGGAAGTCAAATTATTTTAATGCAGTTTTGTTTCAAAGATTAAGCAAATTCTAAAAACACCTTTATAATTGAAATGGGGCAATTTTTGACGAAGATATGGCCATTTATTTCAAGGTAGACCCTATTTAATGCTTTCCATATATTTTCTATTTATCGTATATCCCTTAATATCTTTCTTAGATGAGTCGGAAGTCAAATTATTTTAATGCAGTTTTGTTCCAAAGATCAAGTGAATTCTAAAAACACCTTTATAATTGAAATGGGGCAATTTTTGACGAAGATATGGCCATTTATTTCAAGGTAGACCTTATTTAATGCTTTCAATATATTTTCTATTTATCGAATATCCCATAATATCTTTCTTAGATGAGTCGGAAGTCAAATTATTTTAATGCAGTTTTGTTTCAAAGATCAAGCGAATTCTAAAAACACCTTTATAATTGAAATTGGGCAATTTTAGATGAAGATATGGCCATTTATTTCAAGGTAGACCCTATTTAATGCTTTCCATATATTTTCTATTTATCGAAGAATATCCCTTAATATCTTTCTTAGATGAGTCGGAAGTCAAATTATTTTAATGCAGTTTTGTTTCAAAGATTAAGCGAATTCTAAAAACATCTTTATAATTGAAGTGGGGCAATTTTTGACGAAGATATGGCCATTTATTTCAAGGTAGACCCTATTTAATGCTTTCCATATATTTTCTATTTATCGAAGAATATCCCTTAATATCTTTTTTAGATGAGTCGGAAGTCAAATTATTTTAATGCAGTTTTGTTTCAAAGATTAAGTGAATTCTAAAGACACCTTTATAATTGAAATGGGGCAATTTTTGACGAAGATATGGCCATTTATTTCAAGGTAGACCCTATTTAATGCTTTCCATATATTTTCTATTTATCGAAGAATATCCCTTAATATCTTTCTTAGATGAGTCGGAAGTCAAATTATTTTAATGCAGTTTTGTTCCAAAGATCAAGTGAATTCTAAAAACACCTTTGTAATTGAAATGGGGCAATTTTTGACGAAGATATGGCCATTTATTTCAAGGTAGACCCTATTTAATGCTTTCCATATATTTTCTATTTATCGAAGAATATCCCTTAATATCTTTCTTAGATGAGTCGGAAGTCAAATTATTTTAATGCAGTTTTGTTTCAAAGATCAAGCGAATTCTAAAAACACCTTTATAATTGAAATGGGGCAATTTTTGACGAAGATATGGCCATTTATTTCAAGGTAGACCCTATTTAATGCTTTCCATATATTTTCTATTTATCGAAGAATATCCCTTAATATCTTTCTTAGATGAGTCGGAAGTCAAATTATTTTAATGCAGTTTTGTTCCAAAGATCAAGTGAATTCTAAAAACACCTTTATAATTGAAATGGGGCAATTTTTGACGAAGATATGGCCATTTATTTCAAGGTAGACCCTATTTAATGCTTTCCATATATTTTCTATTTATCGAAGAATATCCCTTAATATCTTTCTTAGATGAGTCGGAAGTCAAATTATTTTAATGCAGTTTTGTTTCAAAGATCAAGCGAATTCTAAAAACACCTTTATAATTGAAATTGGGCAATTTTAGATGAAGATATGGCCATTTATTTCAAGGTAGACCCTATTTAATGCTTTCCATATATTTTCTATTTATCGAAGAATATCCCTTAATATCTTTCTTAGATGAGTCGGAAGTCAAATTATTTTAATGCAGTTTTGTTTCAAAGATTAAGCGAATTCTAAAAACATCTTTATAATTGAAGTGGGGCAATTTTTGACGAAGATATGGCCATTTATTTCAAGGTAGACCCTATTTAATGCTTTCCATATATTTTCTATTTATCGAAGAATATCCCTTAATATCTTTTTTAGATGAGTCGGAAGTCAAATTATTTTAATGCAGTTTTGTTTCAAAGATTAAGTGAATTCTAAAGACACCTTTATAATTGAAATGGGGCAATTTTTGACGAAGATATGGCCATTTATTTCAAGGTAGACCCTATTTAATGCTTTCCATATATTTTCTATTTATCGAAGAATATCCCTTAATATCTTTCTTAGATGAGTCGGAAGTCAAATTATTTTAATGCAGTTTTGTTCCAAAGATCAAGTGAATTCTAAAAACACCTTTGTAATTGAAATGGGGCAATTTTTGACGAAGATATGGCCATTTATTTCAAGGTAGACCCTATTTAATGCTTTCCATATATTTTCTATTTATCGAAGAATATCCCTTAATATCTTTCTTAGATGAGTCGGAAGTCAAATTATTTTAATGCAGTTTTGTTTCAAAGATCAAGCGAATTCTAAAAACACCTTTATAATTGAAATGGGGCAATTTTTGACGAAGATATGGCCATTTATTTCAAGGTAGACCCTATTTAATGCTTTCCATATATTTTCTATTTATCGAAGAATATCCCTTAATATCTTTCTTAGATGAGTCGGAAGTCAAATTATTTTAATGCAGTTTTGTTCCAAAGATCAAGTGAATTCTAAAAACACCTTTATAATTGAAATGGGGCAATTTTTGACGAAGATATGGCCATTTATTTCAAGGTAGACCCTATTTAATGCTTTCCATATATTTTCTATTTATCGAAGAATATCCCTTAATATCTTTCTTAGATGAGTCGGAAGTCAAATTATTTTAATTCAATTTTGTTCCAAAGATCAAGTGAATTCTAAAAACACCTTTATAATTGAAATGGGGCAATTTTTTGACGAAGATATGGCCATTTATTTTCAAGGTTTGACCCTATTTAATGCTTTCCATATATTTTCTATTTATCGAAGAATATCCCTTAATATCTTTCTTAGATGAGTCGGAAGTCAAATTATTTTAATGCAGTTTTGTTCCAAAGATCAAGCGAATTCTAAAAACACCTTTATAATTGAAATGGGGCAATTTTTGACGAAGATATGGCCATTTATTTCAAGGTAGACCCTATTTAATGCTTTCCATATATTTTCTATTTATCGAAGAATATCCCTTAATATCTTTCTTAAATGAGTCGGAAGTCAAATTATTTTAATGCAGTTTTGTTCCAAAGATCGAGTGAATTCTAAAAACACCTTTATAATTGAAATGGGGCAATTTTTGACGAAGATATGGCCATTTATTTCAAGGTAGACCCTATTTAATGCTTTCCATATATTTTCTATTTATCGAAGAATATCCCTTAATATCTTTCTTAGATGAGTCGAAAGTCAAATTATTTTAATGCAGTTTTGTTTCAAAGATTAAGCGAATTCTAAAAACACCTTTATAATTGAAGTGGGGCAGTTTTTGACGAAGATATGGCCATTTATTTCAAGGTAGACCCTATTTAATGCTTTCCATATATTTTCTATTTATCGAAGAATATCCCTTAATATCTTTCTTAGATGAGTCGGAAGTCAAATTATTTTCACGCAGTTTTGTTCCAAAGATCAAGTGAATTCTAAAAACACCTATATATTTGAAATGGGGCAATTTTTGACGAAGATATGGCCATTTATTTCAAGGTAGACCCTATTTAATGCTTTCCATATATTTTCTATTTATCGAAGAATATCCCTTAATATCTTTCTTAGATGAGTCGGAAGTCAAATTATTTTAATGCAGTTTTGTTTCAAAGATTAAGCGAATTCTAAAAACATCTTTATATTTGAAGTGGGGCAATTTTTGACGAAGATATGGCCATTTATTTCAAGGTAGACCCTATTTAATGCTTTCCATATATTTTCTATTTATCGAAGAATATCCCTTAATATCTTTTTTAGATGAGTCGGAAGTCAAATTATTTTAATGCAGTTTTGTTTCAAAGATTAAGTGAATTCTAAAGACACCTTTATAATTGAAATGGGGCAATTTTTGACGAAGATATGGCCATTTATTTCAAGGTAGACCCTATTTAATGCTTTCCATATATTTTCTATTTATCGTATATCCCTTAATATCTTTCTTAGATGAGTCGGAAGTCAAATTATTTTAATGCAGTTTTGTTCCAAAGATCAAGTGAATTCTAAAAACACCTTTATAATTGAAATTGGGCAATTTTAGATGAAGATATGGCCATTTATATCAAGGTAGACCCTATTTAATGCTTTCCATATATTTTCTATTTATCGAAGAATATCCCTTAATATCTTTTTTAGATGAGTCGGAAGTCAAATTATTTTAATGCAGTTTTGTTTCAAAGATTAAGCGAATTCTAAAAACACCTTTATAATTGAAGTGGGGCAATTTTTGACGAAGATATGGCCATTTATTTCAAGGTAGACACTATTTAATGCTTTCCATATATTTTCTATTTATCGAAGAATATCCCTTAATATCTTTCTTAGATGAGTCGGAAGTCAAATTATTTTAATGCAGTTTTGTTCCAAAGATCAAGTGAATTCTAAAAACACCTTTATAATTGAAATGGGGCAATTTTTGACGAAGATATGGCCATTTATTTCAAGGTAGACCCTATTTAATGCTTTCCATATATTTTCTATTTATCGAAGAATATCCCTTAATATCTTTCTTAGATGAGTCGGAAGTCAAATTATTTTAATGCAGTTTTGTTCCAAAGATCAAGTGAATTCTTAAAACACCTTTATAATTGAAATGGGGCAATTTTTGACGAAGATATGGCCATTTATTTCAAGGTAGACCCTATTTAATGCTTTCCATATATTTTCTATTTATCGAAGAATATCCCTTAATATCTTTCTTAGATGAGTCGGAAGTCAAATTATTTTAATTCAGTTTTGTTCCAAAGATCAAGTGAATTCTAAAAACACCTTTATAATTGAAATGGGGCAATTTTTGACGAAGATATGGCCATTTATTTCAAGGTTGACCCTATTTAATGCTTTCCATATATTTTCTATTTATCGAAGAATATCCCTTAATATCTTTTTTAGATGAGTCGGAAGTCAAATTATTTTAATGCAGTTTTGTTCCAAAGATCGAGTGAATTCTAAAAACACCTTTATAATTGAAATGGGGCAATTTTTGACGAAGATATGGCCATTTATTTCAAGGTAGACCCTATTTAATGCTTTCCATATATTTTCTATTTATCGAAGAATATCCCTTAATATCTTTCTTAGATGAGTCGGAAGTCAAATTATTTTAATGCAGTTTTGTTTCAAAGATTAAGCGAATTCTAAAAACACCTTTATAATTGAAGTGGGGCAGTTTTTGACGAAGATATGGCCATTTATTTCAAGGTAGACCCTATTTAATGCTTTCCATATATTTTCTATTTATCGAATATCCCTTAATATCTTTCTTAGATGAGTCGGAAGTCAAATTATTTTAATGCAGTTTTCTTCCAAAGATCAAGTGAATTCTAAAAACACCTTTATAATTGAAATGGGGTAATTTTTGACGAAGATATGGCCATTTATTTCAAGGTAGACCCTATTTAATGCTTTCCATATATTTTCTATTTATCGAAGAATATCCCTTAATATCTTTCTTAGATGAGTCGGAAGTCAAATTATTTTAATGCAGTTTTGTTTCAAAGATTAAGCGAATTCTAAAAACACCTTTATAAATGAAGTGGGGCAATTTTTGACGAAGATATGGCCATTTATTTCAAGGTAGACCCTATTTAATGCTTTCCATATATTTTCTATTTATCGAAGAATATCCCTTAATATCTTTTTTAGATGAGTCGGAAGTCAAATTATTTTAATGCAGTTTAGTTTCAAAGATCAAGTGAATTCTAAAGACACCTTTATAATTGAAATGGGGCAATTTTTGACGAAAATATGGCCATTTATTTCAAGGTAGACCCTATTTAATGCTTTCCATATATTTTCTATTTATCGAATATCCCTTAATATCTGTCTTAGATGAGTCGGAAGTCAAATTATTTTAATGCAGTTTTGTTCCAAAGATCAAGTGAATTCTAAAAACACCTTTATAATTGAAATTGGGCAATTTTAGATGAAGATATGGCCATTTATATCAAGGTAGACCCTATTTAATGCTTTCCATATATTTTCTATTTATCGAAGAATATCCCTTAATATCTTTTTTAGATGAGTCGGAAGTCAAATTATTTTAATGCAGTTTTGTTTCAAAGATTAAGCGAATTCTAAAAACACCTTTATAATTGAAGTGGGGCAATTTTTGACGAAGATATGGCCATTTATTTCAAGGTAGACACTATTTAATGCTTTCCTTATATTTTCTATTTATCGAAGAATATCCCTTAATATCTTTCTTAGATGAGTCGGAAGTCAAATTATTTTAATGCAGTTTTGTTCCAAAGATCAAGCGAATTCTAAAAACACCTTTATAATTGAAATGGGGCAATTTTTGACGAAGATATGGCCATTTATTTCAAGGTAGACCCTATTTAATGCTTTCCATATATTTTCTATTTATCGAAGAATATCCCTTAATATCTTTCTTAGATGAGTCGGAAGTCAAATTATTTTAATGCAGTTTTGTTCCAAAGATCGAGTGAATTCTAAAAACACCTTTATAATTGAAATGGGGCAATTTTTGACGAAGATATGGCCATTTATTTCAAGGTAGACCCTATTTAATGCTTTCCATATATTTTCTATTTATCGAAGAATATCCCTTAATATCTTTCTTAGATGAGTTGGAAGTCAAATTATTTTAATGCAGTTTTGTTTCAAAGATTAAGCGAATTCTAAAAACACCTTTATAGACCCTATTTAATGCTTTCCATATATTTTCTATTTATCGAAGAATATCCCTTAATATCTTTCTTAGATGAGTCGGAAGTCAAATTATTTTAATGCAGTTTTGTTCCAAAGATCAAGCGAATTCTAAAAACACCTTTTTAATTAAAATTGGGCAATTTTTGACGAAGATATGGCCATTTATTTCAAGGTAGACCCTATTTAATGCTTTCCATATATTTTCTATTTATCGAAGAATATCCCTTAATATCTTTCTTAGATGAGTCGGAAGTCAAATTATTTTAATGCAGTTTTGTTCCAAAGATCAAGCGAATTCTAAAAACACCTTTATAATTAAAATTGGGCAATTTTAGATGAAGATATGGCCATTTATTTCAAGGTAGACCCTATTTAATGCTTTCCATATATTTTCTATTTATCGAAGAATATCCCTTAATATCTTTTTTTGATGAGTCGGAAGTCAAATTATTTTAATGCAGTTTTGTTTCAAAGATTAAGCGAATTCTAAAAACACCTTTATAATTGAAGTGGGGCAGTTTTTGACGAAGATATGGCCATTTATTTCAAGGTAGACCCTATTTAATGCTTTCCATATATTTTCTATTTATCGAATATCCCTTAATATCTTTCTTAGATGAGTCGGAAGTCAAATTATTTTAATGCAGTTTTCTTCCAAAGATCAAGTGAATTCTAAAAACACCTTTATAATTGAAATGGGGCAATTTTTGACGAAGATATGGCCATTTATTTCAAGGTTGACCCTATTTAATGCTTTCCATATATTTTCTATTTATCGAAGAATATCCCTTAATATCTTTCTTAGATGAGTCGGAAGTCAAATTATTTTAATGCAGTTTTGTTTCAAAGATTAAGCGAATTCTAAAAACACCTTTATAATTGAAGTGGGGCAGTTTTTGACGAAGATATGGCCATTTATTTCAATGTAGACCCTATTAATGCTTTCCATATATTTTCTATTTATCGAATATCCCTTAATATCTTTCTTAGATGAGTCGGAAGTCAAATTATTTTAATGCAGTTTTCTTCCAAAGATCAAGTGAATTCTAAAAACACCTTTATAATTGAAATGGGGCAATTTTTGACGAAGATATGGCCATTTATTTCAAGGTAGACCCTATTTAATGCTTTCCATATATTTTCTATTTATCGAAGAATATCCCTTAATATCTTTTTTAGATGAGTCGGAAGTCAAATTATTTTAATGCAGTTTTGTTTCAAAGATTAAGCGAATTCTAAAAACACCTTTATAAATGAAGTGGGGCAATTTTTGACGAAGATATGGCCATTTATTTCAAGGTAGACCCTATTTAATGCTTTCCATATATTTTCTATTTATCGAAGAATATCCCTTAATATCTTTTTTAGATGAGTCGGAAGTCAAATTATTTTAATGCAGTTTAGTTTCAAAGATCAAGTGAATTCTAAAGACACCTTTATAATTGAAATGGGGCAATTTTTGACGAAAATATGGCCATTTATTTCAAGGTAGACCCTATTTAATGCTTTCCATATATTTTCTATTTATCGAATATCCCTTAATATCTGTCTTAGATGAGTCGGAAGTCAAATTATTTTAATGCAGTTTTGTTCCAAAGATCAAGTGAATTCTAAAAACACCTTTATAATTGAAATTGGGCAATTTTAGATGAAGATATGGCCATTTATATCAAGGTAGACCCTATTTAATGCTTTCCATATATTTTCTATTTATCGAAGAATATCCCTTAATATCTTTTTTAGATGAGTCGGAAGTCAAATTATTTTAATGCAGTTTTGTTTCAAAGATTAAGCGAATTCTAAAAACACCTTTATAATTGAAGTGGGGCAATTTTTGACGAAGATATGGCCATTTATTTCAAGGTAGACACTATTTAATGCTTTCCTTATATTTTCTATTTATCGAAGAATATCCCTTAATATCTTTCTTAGATGAGTCGGAAGTCAAATTATTTTAATGCAGTTTTGTTCCAAAGATCAAGCGAATTCTAAAAACACCTTTATAATTGAAATGGGGCAATTTTTGACGAAGATATGGCCATTTATTTCAAGGTAGACCCTATTTAATGCTTTCCATATATTTTCTATTTATCGAAGAATATCCCTTAATATCTTTCTTAGATGAGTCGGAAGTCAAATTATTTTAATGCAGTTTTGTTCCAAAGATCGAGTGAATTCTAAAAACACCTTTATAATTGAAATGGGGCAATTTTTGACGAAGATATGGCCATTTATTTCAAGGTAGACCCTATTTAATGCTTTCCATATATTTTCTATTTATCGAAGAATATCCCTTAATATCTTTCTTAGATGAGTTGGAAGTCAAATTATTTTAATGCAGTTTTGTTTCAAAGATTAAGCGAATTCTAAAAACACCTTTTTAATTAAAATTGGGCAATTTTTGACGAAGATATGGCCATTTATTTCAAGGTAGACCCTATTTAATGCTTTCCATATATTTTCTATTTATCGAAGAATATCCCTTAATATCTTTCTTAGATGAGTCGGAAGTCAAATTATTTTAATGCAGTTTTGTTCCAAAGATCAAGCGAATTCTAAAAACACCTTTATAATTAAAATTGGGCAATTTAAGATGAAGATATGGCCATTTATTTCAAGGTAGACCCTATTTAATGCTTTCCATATATTTTCTATTTATCGAATATCCCTTAATATCTTTCTTAGATGAGTCGGAAGTCAAATTATTTTAATGCAGTTTTGTTCCAAAGATCGAGTGAATTCTAAAAACACCTTTATAATTGAAATGGGGCAATTTTTGACGAAGATATGGCCATTTATTTCAAGGTAGACCCTATTTAATGCTTTCCATATATTTTCTATTTATCGAATATCCCTTAATATCTTTCTTAGATGAGTCGGAAGTCAAATTATTTTAATGCAGTTTTGTTCCAAAGATCGAGTGAATTCTAAAAACACCTTTATAATTGAAATGGGGCAATTTTTGACGAAGATATGGCCATTTATTTCAAGGTAGACCCTATTTAATGCTTTCCATATATTTTCTATTTATCGAAGAATATCCCTTAATATCTTTCTTAGATGAGTCGGAAGTCAAATTATTTTAATGCAGTTTTGTTTCAAAGATTAAGCGAATTCTAAAAACACCTTTATAATTGAAGTGGGGCAATTTTTGACGAAGATATGGCCATTTATTTCAAGGTAGACCCTATTTAATGCTTTCCATATATTTTCTATTTATCGAAGAATATCCCTTAATATCTTTCTTAGATGAGTCGGAAGTCAAATTATTTCAATGCAGTTTTGTTCCAAAGATCAAGTGAATTCTAAAAACACCTTTATAATTGAAATGGGGCAATTTTTGACGAAGATATGGCCATTTATTTCAAGGTAGACCCTATTTAATGCTTTCCATATATTTTCTATTTATCGAATATCCCTTAATATCTTTCTTAGATGAGTCGGAAGTCAAATTATTTTAATGCAGTTTTGTTCCAAAGATCAAGTGAATTCTAAAAACACCTTTATAATTGAAATTGGGCAATTTTAGATGAAGATATGGCCATTTATTTCAAGGTAGACCCTATTTAATGCTTTCCATATATTTTCTATTTATCGAAGAATATCCCTTAATATCTTTTTTAGATGAGTCGGAAGTCAAATTATTTTAATGCAGTTTTGTTCCAAAGATCAAGTGAATTCTAAAAACACCTTTATAATTGAAATGGGGCAATTTTAGATGAAGATATGGCCATTTATATCAAGGTAGACCCTATTTAATGCTTTCCATATATTTTCTATTTATCGAATATCCCTTAATATCTTTCTTAGATGAGTCGGAAGTCAAATTATTTTAATGCAGTTTTGTTCCAAAGATCAAGCGAATTCTAAAAACACCTTTATAATTGAAGTGGGGCAATTTTTGACGAAGATATGGCCATTTATTTCAAGGTAGACACTATTTAATGCTTTCCATATATTTTCTATTTATCGAAGAATATCCCTTAATATCTTTCTTAGATGAGTCGGAAGTCAAATTATTTTAATGCAGTTTTGTTTCAAAGATTAAGCGAATTCTAAAAACACCTTTATAATTAAAGTGGGGCAATTTTTGACGAAGATATGGCCATTTATTTCAAGGTAGACCCTATTTAATGCTTTCCACATATTTTCTATTTATCGAAGAATATCCCTTAATATCTTTTTAGATGAGTCGGAAGTCAAATTATTTTAATGCAGTTTTGTTCCAAAGATCAAGTGAATTCTAAAAACACCTTTATAATTGAAATGGGGCAATTTTTGACGAAGATATGGCCATTTATTTCAAGGTAGACCCTATTTAATGCTTTCCATATATTTTCTATTTATCGAAGAATATCCCTTAATATTTTTCTTAGATGAGTCGGAAGTCAAATTATTTTAATGCAGTTTTGTTTCAAAGATTAAGCGAATTCTAAAAACACCTTTATAATTGAAGTGGGGCAATTTTTGACGAAGATATGGCCATTTATTTCAAGGTAGACCCTATTTAATGCTTTCCATATATTTTCTATTTATCGAAGAATATCCCTTAATATCTTTTTTAGATGAGTCAAAACGTCAAAATATTTTAATGCAGTTTTGTTTCAAAGATTAAGCGAATTCTAAAAACACCTTTATAATTAAAGTGGGGCAATTTTTGACGAAGATATGGCCATTTATTTCAAGGTAGACCCTATTTAATGCTTTCCACATACTTTCTATTTATCGAAGAATATCCCTTAATATCTTTTTTAGAAGAGTCGGAAGTCAAATTATTTTAATGCAGTTTTGTTTCAAAGATCAAGTGAATTCTAAAAACACCTTTATAATTGAAATGGGGCAATTTTTGACGAAGATATGGCCATTTATTTCAAGGTAGACCCTATTTAATGCTTTCCATATATTTTCTATTTATCGAAGAATATCCCTTAATATCTTTTTTTGATGAGTCGGAAGTCAAATTATTTTAATGCAGTTTTGTTTCAAAGATCAAGTGAATTCTAAAAACACCTTTATAATTGAAATGGGGCGATTTTTGACGAAGATATGGCCATTTATTTCAAGGTAGACCCTATTTAATGCTTTCCATATATTTTCTATTTATCAAAGAATATCCCTTAATATCTTTCTTAGATGAGTCGGAAGTCAAATTATTTTAATGCAGTTTTGTTTCAAAGATTAAGTGAATTCTAAAGACACCTTTATAATTGAAATGGGGCAATTTTTGACGAAGATATGGCCATTTATTTCAAGGTAGACCCTATTTAATGCTTTCCATATATTTTCTATTTATCGAAGAATATCCCTTAATATCTTTCTTAGATGAGTCGGAAGTCAAATTATTTTAATGCAGTTTTGTTTCAAAGATTAAGCGAATTCTAAAAACACCTTTATAATTGAAATGGGGCAATTTTTGACGAAGATATGGCCATTTATTTCAAGGTAGACCCTATTTAATGCTTTCCACATATTTTCTATTTATCGAAGAATATCCCTTAATATCTTTCTTAGATGAGTCGAAAGTCAAATTATTTTAATGCAGTTTTGTTCCAAAGAATTCTAAAAACACCTTTATAATTGAAATGGGGCAATTTTTGACGAAGATATGGCCATTTATTTCAAGGTAGACCCTATTTAATGCTTTCCATATATTTTCTATTTATCGAAGAATATCCCTTAATATCTTTTTTTGATGAGTCGGAAGTCAAATTATTTTAATGCAGTTTTGTTCCAAAGATCAAGTGAATTCTAAAAACACCTTTATAATTGAAATGGGGCAATTTTTTGACAAAGATATGGCCATTTTATTTCAAGGTTGACACTATTTTAATGCTTTCCATTTATTTTCTATTTATCGAAGAATATCCCTTTAATATCCTTTCTTATATGAGTCGGAAGTCAAATTATTTTAATGCAGTTTTGTTTCAAAGATCAAGTGAATTCTAAAAATACCTTTATAATTGAAATGGGGCGATTTTTGACGAAGATATGGCCATTTATTTCAAGGTAGACACTATTTAATGCTTTCCATATATTTTCTATTTATCGAAGAATATCCCTTAATATCTTTTTTAGATGAGTCGGAAGTCAAATTATTTTAATGCAGTTTTGTTCCAAAGATCAAGTGAATTCTAAAAACACCTTTATAATTGAAATGAAGCAATTTTTGACGAAGATATGGCCATTTATTTCAAGGTAGACCCTATTTAATGCTTTCCATATATTTTCTATTTATCGAAGAATATCCCTTAATATCTTTTTTAGATGAGTCGGAAGTCAAATTATTTTAATGCAGTTTTGTTTCAAAGATCGAGCGAATTCTAAAAACACCTTTATAATTGAAGTGGGGCAATTTTTGACGAAGATATGGCCATTTATTTCAAGGTAGACCCTATTTAATGCTTTCCATATATTTTCTATTTATCGAAGAATATCCCTTAATATCTTTTTTAGATGAGTCAAAACGTCAAAATATTTTAATGCAGTTTTGTTCCAAAGATCAAGTGAATTCTAAAAACACCTTTATAATTGAAATGGGGCAGTTTTTGACGAAGATATGGCCATTTATTTCAAGGTAGACCCTATTTAATGCTTTCCATATATTTTCTATTTATCGAAGAATATCCCTTAATATCTTTCTTAGATGAGTCGGAAGTCAAATTATTTTAATGCAGTTTTGTTCCAAAGATTAAGTGAATTCTAAAAATACCTTTATAATTGAAATGGGGCAATTTTTGACGAAGATATGGCCATTTATTTCAAGGTAGACACTATTTAATGCTTTCCATATATTTTCTATTTATCGAAGAATATCCCTTAATATCTTTTTTAGATGACTCGGAAGTCAAATTATTTTAATGCAGTTTTGTTCCAAAGATCAAGTGAATTCTAAAAACACCTTTATAATTGAAATGGGGCAATTTTTGACGAAGATATGGCCATTTATATCAAGGTAGACCCTATGTAATGCTTTCCATATATTTTCTATTTATCGAAGAATATCCCTTAATATCTTTTTTAGATGAGTCGGAAGTCAAATTATTTTAATGCAGCTTTGTTTCAAAGATCAAGTGAATTCTAAAAACACCTTTATATTTGAAATGGGGCAATTTTTGACGAAGATATGGCGTTTTATTTCAAGGTAGACCCTATTTAATGCTTTCCATATATTTTCTATTTATCGAAGAATATCCCTTAATATCTTTCTTAGATGAGTCGGAAGTCAAATTATTTTAATGCAGTTTTGTTTCAAAGATTAAGCGAATTCTAAAAACACCTTTATAATTAAAGTGGGGCAATTTTTGACGAAGATATGGCCATTTATTTCAAGGTAGACCCTATTTAATGCTTTCCACATATTTTCTATTTATCGAAGAATATCCCTTAATATCTTTTTGAGATGAGTCGGAAGTCAAATTATTTTAATGCAGTTTTGTTTCAAAGATCAAGTGAATTCTAAAAACACCTTTATAATTGAAATGGGGCAATTTTTGACGAAGATATGGCCATTTATTTCAAGGTAGACCCTATTTAATGCTTTCCATATATTTTCTATTTATCGAAGAATATCCCTTAATATTTTTCTTAGATGAGTCGGAAGTCAAATTATTTTAATGCAGTTTTGTTTCAAAGATTAAGCGAATTCTAAAAACACCTTTATAATTGAAGTGGGGCAATTTTTGACGAAGATATGGCCATTTATTTCAAGGTAGACCCTATTTAATGCTTTCCATATATTTTCTATTTATCGAAGAATATCCCTTAATATCTTTTTTAGATGAGTCGGAAGTCAAATTATTTTAATGCAGTTTTGTTCCAAAGATCAAGTGAATTCTAAAAACACCTTTATAATTGAACTAGGGCAATGTTTGACGAAGATATGGCCATTTATTTCAAGGTAGACCCTATTTAATGCTTTCCACATATTTTCTATTTATCGAAGAATATCCCTTAATATCTTTTTTAGATGAGTCGGAAGTCAAATTATTTTAATGCAGTTTTGTTCCAAAGATCAAGTGAATTCTAAAAACACCTTTATAATTGAAATGGGGCAATTTTTGACGAAGATATGGCCATTTATTTCAAGGTAGACCCTATTTAATGCTTTCCATATATTTTCTATTTATCGAAGAATATCCCTTAATATCTTTTTTTGATGAGTCGGAAGTCAAATTATTTTAATGCAGTTTTGTTCCAAAGATCAAGTGAATTCTAAAAACACCTTTATAATTGAAATGGGGCAATTTTTGACAAAGATATGGCCATTTATTTCAAGGTTGACACTATTTAATGCTTTCCATTTATTTTCTATTTATCGAAGAATATCCCTTAATATCTTTCTTATATGAGTCGGAAGTCAAATTATTTTAATGCAGTTTTGTTTCAAAGATCAAGTGAATTCTAAAAACACCTTTATAATTGAAATGGGGCGATTTTTGACGAAGATATGGCCATTTATTTCAAGGTAGACCCTATTTAATGCTTTCCATATATTTTCTATTTATCGAAGAATATCCCTTAATATCTTTCTTAGATGAGTCGGACGTCAAATTATTTTAATGCAGTTTTGTTCCAAAGATCGAGTGAATTCTAAAAACACCTTTATAATTGAAATGAGGCAATTTTTGACGAAGATATGGCCATTTATTTCAAGGTTGACCCTATTTAATGCTTTCCATATATTTTCTATTTATCGAAGAATATCCCTTAATATCTTTCTTAGATGAGTCGGAAGTCAAATTATTTTAATGCAGTTTTGTTTCAAAGATTAAGCGAATTCTAAAAACACCTTTATAATTGAAGTTAGGCAATTTTTGACGAAGATATGGCCATTTATTTCAAGGTAGACCCTATTTAATGCTTTCCATATATTTTCTATTTATCGAAGAATATCCCTTAATATCTTTTTTACATGAGTCAAACCGTCAAAATATTTTAATGCAGTTTTGTTCCAAAGATCAAGTGAATTCTAAAAACACCTTTATAATTGAAATGGGGCAGTTTTTGACGAAGATATGGCCATTTATTTCAAGGTAGACCCTATTTAATGCTTTCCATATATTTTCTATTTATCGAAGAATATCCCTTAATATCTTTCTTAGATGAGTCGGAAGTCAAATTATTTTAATGCAGTTTTGTTTCAAAGATTAAGCGAATTCTAAAAACACTTTTATAATTAAAGTGGGGCAATTTTTGACGAAGATATGGCCATTTATTTCAAGGTAGACCCTATTTAATGCTTTCCACATATTTTCTATTTATCGAAGAATATCCCTTAATATCTTTTTTAGATGAGTCGGAAGTCAAATTATTTTAATGCAGTTTTGTTCCAAAGATCAAGTGAATTCTAAAAACACCTTTATAATTGAAATGGGGCAATTTTTGATGAAGATATGGCCATATATATCAAAGTAGACACTATTTGATGCTTTCCATATATATTCTATTTATCGAAGAATATCCCGTCATATCTCTATTAGATGAGTCGGAAGTCAAATCATTTCTAATGCAGTTTGTTTCAAGATCAAGTGAATCTAAAAACACCTTTATAATTGAAATGGGCATTTTGACGAAGATATGGCCATTTATTTCAAGGTAGACACTATTTAATGCTTTCCCACATATTTTCTATTTATCGAAGAATATCCCTTAATATCTTTTTAGATGAGTCGGAAGTCAAATTATTTTAATGCAGTTTTGTTCCAAAGATCAAGTGAATTCTAAAAACACCTTTATAATTGAAATGGGGCAATTTTTGACGAAGATATGGCCATTTATTTCAAGGTAGACCCTATTTAATGCTTTCCATATATTTTCTATTTATAGAAGAATATCCCTTAATATCTTTCTTAGATGAGTCGTAAGTCAAATTATTTTAATGCAGTTTTGTTCCAAAGATTAAGCGAATTCTAAAAACACCTTTATAATTGAAATGGGGCAATTTTTGACAAAGATATGGCCATTTATTTCAAGGTTGACACTATTTAATGCTTTCCATTTATTTTCTATTTATCGAAGAATATCCCTTAATATCTTTTTTAGATGAGTCGGAAGTCAAATTATTTTAATGCAGTTTTGTTTCAAAGATTAAGCGAATTCTAAAAACACCTTTATAATTGAAGTGGGGCAATTTTTGACGAAGATATGGCCATTTATTTCAAGGTAGACCCTATTTAATGCTTTCCATATATTTTCTATTTATCGAAGAATATCCCTTAATATCTTTTTTAGATGAGTCGGAAGTCAAATTATTTTAATGCAGTTTTGTTCCAAAGATCAAGCGAATTCTAAAAACACCTTTATAATTGAAATGGGGCAGTTTTTGACGAAGATATGGCCATTTATTTCAAGGTAGACCCTATTTAATGCTTTCCATATATTTTCTATTTATCGAAGAATATCCCTTAATATCTTTCTTAGATGAGTCGGAAGTCAAATTATTTTAATGCAGTTTTGTTTCAAAGATCAAGTGAATTCTAAAAACACCTTTATAATTGAAATGGGGCAATTTTTGACAAAGATATGGCCATTTATTTCAAGGTTGACACTATTTAATGCTTTCCATTTATTTTCTATTTATCGAAGAATATCCCTTAATACCTTTCTTATATGAGTCGGAAGTCAAATTATTTTACTGCAGTTTTGTTTCAAAGATCGAGCGAATTCTAAAAACACCTTTATAATTGAAATGGGGCAATTTTTGACGAAGATATGGCCATTTATTTCAAGGTAGACCCTATTTAATGCTTTCCATATATTTTCTATTTATCGAAGAATATCCCTTAATATCTTTCTTAGATGATTCGGAAGTCAAATTATTTTAATGCAGTTTTGTTCCAAAGATCAAGTGAATTCTAAAAACACCTTTATAATTGAAATGAGGCAATTTTTGACGAAGATATGGCCATTTATTTCAAGGTAGACCCTATTTAATGCTTTCTATATATTTTCTATTTATCGAAGAATATCCCTTAATATCTTTTTTAGATGAGTCGGAAGTCAAATTATTTTAATGCAGTTTTGTTTCAAAGATTAAGCGAATTCTAAAAACACCTTTATAATTGAAGTGGGGCAATTTTTGACGAAGATATGGCCATTTATTTCAAGGTAGACCATATTTAATGCTTTCCATATATTTTCTATTTATCGAAGAATATCCCTTAATATCTTTTTTAGATGAGTCAAAACGTCAAAATATTTTAATGCAGTTTTGTTCCAAAGATCAAGTGAATTCTAAAAACACCTTTATAATTGAAATGAGGCAGTTTTTGATGTAGATATGGCCATTTATTTCCAAGGTAGACCATATGTAATGCTTTCCATATATTTGATATTTATCGAAGAAATATCCCTTTAATATCTTTCTTAGATGAGTCGGAAGTCAAAATGATTTTAATTCAGTTTTGTTTCAAAGATTAAGCGAATTCTAAAAACACTTTTATAATTAAAGTGGGGCAATTTTTGACGAAGATATGGCCATTTATTTCAAGGTAGACCCTATTTAATGCTTTCCACATATTTTCTATTTATCGAAGAATATCCCTTAATATCTTTTTTAGATGAGTCGGAAGTCAAATTATTTTAATGCAGTTTTGTTTCAAAGATCAAGTGAATTCTAAAAACACCTTTATAATTGAAATGGGGCAATTTTTGACGAAGAAATGGCCATTTATTTCAAGGTAGACCCTATTTAATGCTTTCCATATATTTTCTATTTATCGAAGAATATCCCTTAATATCTTTTTTAGATGAGTCGGAAGTCAAAGTATTTTAATGCAGTTTTGTTTCAAAGATTAAGCGAATTCTAAAAACACCTTTATAATTAAAGTGGGGCAATTTTTGACGAAGATATGGCCATTTATTTCAAGGTAGACCCTATTTAATGCTTTCCACATATTTTCTATTTATCGAAGAATATCCCTTAATATCTTTTTTAGATGAGTCGGAAGTCAAATTATTTTAATGCAGTTTTGTTCCAAAGATCAAGTGAATTCTAAAAACACCTTTATAATTGAAATGGGGCAATTTTTGACGAAGATATGGCCATTTATTTCAAGGTAGACCCTATTTAATGCTTTCCATATATTTTCTATTTATCGAAGAATATCCCTTAATATCTTTTTTAGATGAGTCGTAAGTCAAATTATTTTAATGCAGTTTTTGTTCCAAAGATCAAGTGAATTCTAAAAACACCTTTATAATTGAAATGGGGCAATTTTTTGACAAAGATATGGCCATTTTATTTCAAGGTTGACACTATTTTAATGCTTTCCATTTATTTTCTATTTATCGAAGAATATCCCTTTAATATCCTTTCTTATATGAGTCGGAAGTCAAATTATTTTATTGCAGTTTTGTTTCAAAGATCAAGTGAATTCTAAAAACACCTTTATAATTGAAATGGGGCGATTTTTGACGAAGATATGGCCATTTGTTTCAAGGTAGACCCTATTTAATGCTTTCCCATATATTTTCTATTTATCGAAGAATATCCCTTTATATCTTTTTTAGATGAGTCGGAAGTCAAATTATTTTAATGCAGTTTTGTTTCAAAGATTAAGCGAATTCTTAAAACACCTTTATAATTGAAATGGAGCAATTTTTGACGAAGATATGGCCATTTATGTCAAGGTAGACCCTATTTAATGCTTTCCATATATTTTCTATTTATCGAAGAATATCCCTTAATATCTTTCTTAGATGAGTCGGAAGTCAAATTATTTTAATGCAGTTTTGTTTCAAAGATCAAGCGAATTCTAAAAACACCTTTATAATTGAAGTGGGGCAATTTTTGACGAAGATATGGCCATTTATTTCAAGGTAGACCCTATTTAATGCTTTCCATATATTTTCTATTTATCGAAGAATATCCCTTAATATCTTTTTTAGATGAGTCAAAACGTCAAAATATTTTAATGCAGTTTTGTTCCAAAGATCGAGTGAATTCTAAAAACACCTTTATAATTGAAATGGGGCAGTTTTTGACGAAGATATGGCCATTTATTTCAAGGTAGACCCTATTTAATGCTTTCCATATATTTTCTATTTATCGAAGAATATCCCTTAATATCTTTCTTAGATGAGTCGGAAGTCAAATTATTTTAATGCAGTTTTGTTCCAAAGATCAAGTGAATTCTAAAACCACCTTTATAATTGAAATGGGGCAATTTTTGACGAAGATATGGCCATTTATTTCAAGGTAGACCCTATTTAATGCTTTCCATATATTTTCTATTTATCGAAGAATATCCCTTAATATCTTTCTTATATAAGTCGAAAGTCAAATTATTTTAATGCAGTTTTGTTTCATAGATCAAGTGAATTCTAAAAACACCTTTATAATTGAAATGGGGCAATTTTTGACGAAGATATGGCCATTTATTTCAAGGTAGACACTATTTAATGCTTTCCATATATTTTCTATTTATCGAAGAATATCCCTTAATATCTTTCTTAGATGAGTCAGAAGTCAAATTATTTTAATGCAGTTTTGTTCCAAAGATCGAGTGAATTCTAAAAACACCTTTATAATTGAAATGGGGCAATTTTTGACGAAGATATGGCCATTTATTTCAAGGTAGACCCTATTTAATGCTTTCCATATATTTTCTATTTATCGAAGAATATCCCTTAATATCTTTTTTAGATGAGTCGGAAGTCAAATTATTTTAATGCAGTTTTGTTCCAAAGATCAAGTGAATTCTAAAAACACCTTTATAATTGAACTAGGGCAATGTTTGACGAAGATATGGCCATTTATTTCAAGGTAGACCCTATTTAATGCTTTCCATATATTTTCTATTTATCGAAGAATATCCCTTAATATCTTTCTTAGATGAGTCGGAAGTCAAATTATTTTAATGCAGTTTTGTTCCAAAGATCAAGTGAATTCTAAAAACACCTTTATAATTGAAATGAGGCAATTTTTGACGAAGATATGGCCATTTATTTCAAGGTAGACCCTATTTAATGCTTTCCATATATTTTCTATTTATCGAAGAATATCCCTTAATATCTTTTTTAGATGAGTCGGAAGTCAAATTATTTTAATGCAGTTTTGTTTCAAAGATTAAGCGAATTCTAAAAACACCTTTATAATTGAAGTGGGGCAATTTTTGACGAAGATATGGCCCTTTATTTCAAGGTAGACCCTATTTAATGCTTTCCATATATTTTCTATTTATCGAAGAATATCCCTTAATATCTTTTTTAGATGAGTCGGAAGTCAAATTATTTTAATGCAGTTTTGTTCCAAAGATCAAGTGAATTCTAAAAACACCTTTATAATTGAACTAGGGCAATGTTTGACGAAGATATGGCCATTTATTTCAAGGTAGACCCTATTTAATGCTTTCCATATATTTTCTATTTATCGAAGAATATCCCTTAATATCTTTCTTAGATGAGTCGGAAGTCAAATTATTTTAATGCAGTTTTGTTTCAAAGATTAAGCGAATTCTAAAAACACCTTTATAATTGAAGTGGGGCAATTTTTGACGAAGATATGGCCATTTATTTCAAGGTAGACCCTATTTAATGCTTTCCACATATTTTCTATTTATCGAAGAATATCCCTTAATATCTTTCTTAGATGAGTCGGAAGTCAAATTATTTTAATGCAGTTTTGTTCCAAAGATCAAGTGAATTCTAAAAACACCTTTATAATTGAAATGGGGCAGTTTTTGACGAAGATATGGCCATTTATTTCAAGGTAGACCCTATTTAATGCTTTCCATATATTTTCTATTTATCGAAGAATATCCCTTAATATCTTTCTTAGATGAGTCGGAAGTCAAATTATTTTAATGCAGTTTTGTTCCAAAGATCAAGTGAATTCTAAAAACACCTTTATAATTGAAATGGGGCAGTTTTTGACAAAGATATGGCCATTTATTTCAAGGTTGACACTATTTAATGCTTTCCATATATTTTCTATTTATCGAAGAATATCCCTTAATATCTTTCTTATATGAGTCGAAAGTCAAATTATTTTAATGCAGTTTTGTTTCAAAGATCAAGTGAATTCTAAAAACACCTTTATAATTGAAATGGGGCAATTTTTGACGAAGATATGGCCATTTATTTCAAGGTAGACACTATTTAATGCTTTCCATATATTTTCTATTTATCGAAGAATATCCCTTAATATCTTTTTTAGATGAGTCGGAAGTCAAATTATTTTAATGCAGTTTTGTTCCAA
Organism: Drosophila grimshawi; assembly: GCF_018153295.1. Taxonomy (NCBI): domain Eukaryota; kingdom Metazoa; phylum Arthropoda; class Insecta; order Diptera; family Drosophilidae; genus Drosophila; species Drosophila grimshawi. The sequence goes on along the minus strand of NW_025062719.1, from coordinate 22,540 downwards.
AGATCAAGCGAATTCTAAAAACACCTTTATAATTGAAGTGGGGCAATTTTTGACGAAGATATGGCCATTTATTTCAAGGTAGACCCTATTTAATGCTTTCCATATATTTTCTATTTATCGAAGAATATCCCTTAATATCTTTTTTAGATGAGTCAAAACGTCAAAATATTTTAATGCAGTTTTGTTCCAAAGATCAAGTGAATTCTAAAAACACCTTTATAATTGAAATGGGGCAATTTTTGACGAAGATATGGCCATTTATTTCAAGGTAGACCCTATTTAATGCTTTCCATATATTTTCTATTTATCGAAGAATATCCCTTAATATCTTTCTTAGATGAGTCGGAAGTCAAATTATTTTAATGCAGTTTTGTTCCAAAGATCAAGTGAATTCTAAAAACACCTTTATAATTGAAATGGGGCAGTTTTTGACGAAGATATGGCCATTTATTTCAAGGTAGACCCTATTTAATGCTTTCCATATATTTTCTATTTATCGAAGAATATCCCTTAATATCTTTCTTAGATGAGTCGGAAGTCAAATTATTTTAATGCAGTTTTGTTTCAAAGATCAAGTGAATTCTAAAAACACCTTTATAATTGAAATGGGGCAATTTTTGACGAAGATATGGCCATTTATTTCAAGGTAGACACTATTTAATGCTTTCCATATATTTTCTATTTATCGAAGAATATCCCTTAATATCTTTCTTAGATGAGTCGGAAGTCAAATTATTTTAATGCAGTTTTGTTCCAAAGATCAAGTGAATTCTAAAAACACCTTTATAATTGAAATGGGGCAATTTTTGACGAAGATATGGCCATTTATTTCAAGGTAGACCCTATTTAATGCTTTCCATATATTTTCTATTTATCGAAGAATATCCCTTAATATCTTTTTTAGATGAGTCGGAAGTCAAATTATTTTAATGCAGTTTTGTTCCAAAGATCAAGCGAATTCTAAAAACACCTTTATAATTGAAATGGGGCAATTTTTGACGAAGATATGGCCATTTATTTCAAGGTAGACCCTATTTAATGCTTTCCATATATTTTCTATTTATCGAAGAATATCCCTTAATATCTTTCTTAGATGAGTCGGAAGTCAAATTATTTTAATGCAGTTTTGTTCCAAAGATCAAGTGAATTCTAAAAACACCTTTATAATTGAAATTGGGCAATTTTAGATGAAGATATGGCCATTTATTTCAAGGTAGACCCTATTTAATGCTTTCCATATATTTTCTATTTATCGAAGAATATCCCTTAATATCTTTCTTAGATGAGTCGGAAGTCAAATTATTTTAATGCAGTTTTGTTCCAAAGATCAAGTGAATTCTAAAAACACCTTTATAATTGAACTATGGGCAATTTTTGACGAAGATATGGCCATTTATTTCAAGGTAGACCCTATTTAATGCTTTCCATATATTTTCTATTTATCGAAGAATATCCCTTAATATCTTTCTTAGATGAGTCGGAAGTCAAATTATTTTAATGCAGTTTTGTTCCAAAGATCAAGTGAATTCTAAAAACACCTTTATAATTGAAGTGGGGCAATTTTTGACGAAGATATGGCCATTTATTTCAAGGTAGACCCTATTTAATGCTTTCCATATATTTTCTATTTATCGAAGAATATCCCTTAATATCTTTCTTAGATGAGTCGGAAGTCAAATTATTTTAATGCAGTTTTGTTCCAAAGATCAAGTGAATTCTAAAAACACCTTTATAATTGAAATGGGGCAATTTTAGATGAAGATATGGCCATTTATTTCAAGGTAGACCCTATTTAATGCTTTCCATATATTTTCTATTTATCGAAGAATATCCCTTAATATCTTTCTTAGATGAGTCGGAAGTCAAATTATTTTAATGCAGTTTTGTTCCAAAGATCAAGTGAATTCTAAAAACACCTTTATAATTGAAATGGGGCAATTTTTGACGAAGATATGGCCATTTATTTCAAGGTAGACCCTATTTAATGCTTTCCATATATTTTCTATTTATCGAAGAATATCCCTTAATATCTTTCTTAGATGAGTCGGAAGTCAAATTATTTTAATGCAGTTTTGTTCCAAAGATCAAGTGAATTCTAAAAACACCTTTATAATTGAAATGGGGCAATTTTTGACGAAGATATGGCCATTTATTTCAAGGTAGACCCTATTTAATGCTTTCCATATATTTTCTATTTATCGAAGAATATCCCTTAATATCTTTCTTAGATGAGTCGGAAGTCAAATTATTTTAATGCAGTTTTGTTCCAAAGATCAAGTGAATTCTAAAAACACCTTTTTAATTGAAATGGGGCAATTTTTGACGAAGATATGGCCATTTATTTCAAGGTAGACACTATTTAATGCTTTCCATATATTTTCTATTTATCGAAGAATATCCCTTAATATCTTTCTTAGATGAGTCGGAAGTCAAATTATTTTAATGCAGTTTTGTTCCAAAGATCAAGTGAATTCTAAAAACACCTTTATAATTGAAATTGGGCAATTTTCGATGAAGATATGGCCATTTATATCAAGGTAGACCCTATTTAATGCTTTCCATATATTTTCTATTTATCGAAGAATATCCCTTAATATCTTTTTTAGATGAGTCGGAAGTCAAATTATTTTAATGCAGTTTTGTTCCAAAGATTAAGCGAATTCTAAAAACACCTTTATAATTGAAGTGGGGCAATTTTTGACGAAGATATGGCCATTTATTTCAAGGTAGACACTATTTAATGCTTTCCATATATTTTCTATTTATCGAAGAATATCCCTTAATATCTTTCTTAGATGAGTCGGAAGTCAAATTATTTTAATGCAGTTTTGTTTCAAAGATTAAGCGAATTCTAAAAACACCTTTATAATTGAAGTGGGGCAATTTTTGACGAAGATATGGCCATTTATTTTAAGGTAGACCCTATTTAATGCTTTCCATATATTTTCTATTTATCGAAGAATATCCCTTAATATCTTTTTTAGATGAGTCAAAACGTCAAAATATTTTAATGCAGTTTTGTTCCAAAGATCAAGTGAATTCTAAAAACACCTTTATAATTGAAATGGGGCAATTTTTGACGAAGATATGGCCATTTATTTCAAGGTAGACCCTATTTAATGCTTTCCATATATTTTCTATTTATCGAAGAATATCGCTTAATATCTTTCTTAGATGAGTCGGAAGTCAAATTATTTTAATGCAGTTTTGTTCCAAAGATCAAGTGAATTCTAAAAACACCTTTATAATTGAAATGGGGCAATTTTTGACAAAGATATGGCCATTTATTTCAAGGTTGACACTATTTAATGCTTTCCATATATTTTCTATTTATCGAAGAATATCCCTTAATATCTTTCTTATATGAGTCGGAAGTCAAATTATTTTAATGCAGTTTTGTTTCAAAGATCAAGTGAATTCTAAAAACACCTTTATAATTGAAATGGGGCAATTTTTGACGAATATATGGCCATTTATTTCAAGGTAGACACTATTTAATGCTTTCCATATATTTTCTATTTATCGAAGAATATCCCTTAATATCTTTCTTAGATGAGTCGGAAGTCAAATTATTTTAATGCAGTTTTGTTCCAAAGATCAAGTGAATTCTAAAAACACATTTATAATTGAAATGGGGCAATTTTTGACGAAGATATGGCCATTTATTTCAAGGTAGACCCTATTTAATGCTTTCCATATATTTTCTATTTATCGAAGAATATCCCTTAATATTTTTCTTAGATGAGTCGGAAGTCAAATTATTTTAATGCAGTTTTATTTCAAAGATCGAGCGAATTCTAAAAACACCTTTATAATTGAAGTGGGGCAATTTTTGACGAAGATATGGCCATTTATTTCAAGGTAGACCCTATTTAATGCTTTCCATATATTTTCTATTTATCGAAGAATATCCCTTAATATCTTTCTTAGATGAGTCGGAAGTCAAATTATTTTAATGCAGTTTTGTTCCAAAGATCAAGTAAATTCTAAAAACACCTTTATAATTGAAATGGGGCATTTTTTGACGAAGATATGGCCATTTATTTCAAGGTAGACCCTATTTAATGCTTTCCATATATTTTCTATTTATCGAAGAATATCTCTTAATATCTTTCTTAGATGAGTCGGAAGTCAAATTATTTTAATGCAGTTTTGTTCCAAAGATCAAGTGAATTCTAAAAACACCTTTATAATTGAAATGGGGCAATTTTTGACAAAGATATGGCCATTTATTTCAAGGTTGACACTATTTAATGCTTTCCATATATTTTCTATTTATCGAAGAATATCCCTTAATATCTTTCTTAGATGAGTCGAAATTCAAATTATTTTAATGCAGTTTTGTTCCAAAGATTGAGTGAATTCTAAAAACACCTTTATAATTGAAATGGGGCAATTTTTGACGAAGATATGGCCATTTATTTCAAGGTAGACACTATTTAATGCTTTCCATATATTTTCTATTTATCGAAGAATATCCCTTAATACCTTTCTTAGATGAGTCGGAAGTCAAATTATTTTAATGCAGTTTTGTTCCAAAGATCAAGTGAATTCTAAAAAAACCTTTATAATTGAAATGGGGCAATTTTAGAGGAAGATATGGCCATTTATTTCAAGGTAGACCCTATTTAATGCTTTCCATATATTTTCTATTTATCGAAGAATATCGCTTAATATCTTTCTTAGATGAGTCAGAAGTCAAATTATTTTAATGCAGTTTTGTTCCAAAGATCGAGTGAATTCTAAAAACACCTTTATAATTGAAATGGGGCAATTTTTGACGAAGATATGGCCATTTATTTCAAGGTAGACCCTATTTAATGCTTTCCATATATTTTCTATTTATCGAAGAATATCCCTTAATATCTTTTTTAGATGAGTCGGAAGTCAAATTATTTTAATGCAGTTTTGTTTCAAAGATCAAGTGAATTCTAAAAACACCTTTATAATTGAACTAGGGCAATGTTTGACGAAGATATGGCCATTTATTTCAAGGTAGACCCTATTTAATGCTTTCCATATATTTTCTATTTATCGAAGAATATCCCTTAATATCTTTCTTAGATGAGTCGGAAGTCAAATTATTTTAATGCAGTTTTGTTCCAAAGATCAAGTGAATTCTAAAAACACGTTTTTAATTGAAATGGGGCAATTTTTGACGAAGATATGGCCATTTATTTCAAGGTAGACACTATTTAATGCTTTCCATATATTTTCTATTTATCGAAGAATATCCCTTAATATCTTTCTTAGATGAGTCGGAAGTCAAATTATTTTAATGCAGTTTTGTTCCAAAGATCAAGTGAATTCTAAAAACACCTTTATAATTGAAATTGGGCAATTTTCGATGAAGATATGGCCATTTATATCAAGGTAGACCCTATTTAATGCTTTCCATATATTTTCTATTTATCGAAGAATATCCCTTAATATCTTTTTTAGATGAGTCGGAAGTCAAATTATTTTAATGCAGTTTTGTTCCAAAGATTAAGCGAATTCTAAAAACACCTTTATAATTGAAGTGGGGCAATTTTTGACGAAGATATGGCCATTTATTTCAAGGTAGACACTATTTAATGCTTTCCATATATTTTCTATTTATCGAAGAATATCCCTTAATATCTTTCTTAGATGAGTCGGAAGTCAAATTATTTTAATGCAGTTTTGTTTCAAAGATTAAGCGAATTCTAAAAACACCTTTATAATTGAAGTGGGGCAATTTTTGACGAAGATATGGCCATTTATTTTAAGGTAGACCCTATTTAATGCTTTCCATATATTTTCTATTTATCGAAGAATATCCCTTAATATCTTTTTTAGATGAGTCAAAACGTCAAAATATTTTAATGCAGTTTTGTTCCAAAGATCAAGTGAATTCTAAAAACACCTTTATAATTGAAATGGGGCAATTTTTGACGAAGATATGGCCATTTATTTCAAGGTAGACCCTATTTAATGCTTTCCATATATTTTCTATTTATCGAAGAATATCGCTTAATATCTTTCTTAGATGAGTCGGAAGTCAAATTATTTTAATGCAGTTTTGTTCCAAAGATCAAGTGAATTCTAAAAACACCTTTATAATTGAAATGGGGCAATTTTTGACAAAGATATGGCCATTTATTTCAAGGTTGACACTATTTAATGCTTTCCATATATTTTCTATTTATCGAAGAATATCCCTTAATATCTTTCTTATATGAGTCGGAAGTCAAATTATTTTAATGCAGTTTTGTTCCAAAGATCAAGTGAATTCTAAAAACACCTTTATAATTGAAATGGGGCAATTTTTGACGAAGATATGGCCATTTATTTCAAGGTAGACACTATTTAATGCTTTCCATATATTTTCTATTTATCGAATATCCCTTAATATCTTTCTTAGATGAGTCGGAAGTCAAATTATTTTAATGCAGTTTTGTTCCAAAGATCAAGCGAATTCTAAAAACACATTTATAATTGAAATGGGGCAATTTTTGACGAAGATATGGCCATTTATTTCAAGGTAGACCCTATTTAATGCTTTCCATATATTTTCTATTTATCGAAGAATATCCCTTAATATTTTTCTTAGATGAGTCGGAAGTCAAATTATTTTAATGCAGTTTTATTTCAAAGATCAAGTGAATCCTAAAAACACCTTTATAATTGAAATGGGGCAATTTTTGACGAAGATATGGCCATTTATTTCAAGGTAGACCCTATTTAATGCTTTCCATATATTTTCTATTTATCGAAGAATATCCCTTAATATCTTTCTTAGATGAGTCGGAAGTCAAATTATTTTAAAGCAGTTTTGTTCCAAAGATCAAGTGAATTCTAAAAACACCTTTATAATTGAAATGGGGCAATTTTTGACGAAGATATGGCCATTTATTTCAAGGTAGACCCTATTTAATGCTTTCCATATACTTTATATTTATCGAAGAATATCCCTTAATATCTTTCTTAGATGAGTCGGAAGTCAAATTATTTTAATGCAGTTTTGTTTCAAAGATTGAGTGAATTCTAAAAACACCTTTATAATTGAAATGGGGCAATTTTTGACAAAGATATGGCCATTTATTTCAAGGTTGACACTATTTAATGCTTTCCATATATTTTCTATTTATCGAAGAATATCCCTTAATATCTTTCTTAGATGAGTCGAAATTCAAATTATTTTAATGCAGTTTTGTTCCAAAGATTGAGTGAATTCTAAAAACACCTTTATAATTGAAATGGGGCAATTTTTGACGAAGATATGGCCATTTATTTCAAGGTAGACACTATTTAATGCTTTCCATATATTTTCTATTTATCGAAGAATATCCCTTAATATCTTTCTTAGATGAGTCGGAAGTCAAATTATTTTAATGCAGTTTTGTTTCAAAGATCAAGTGAATTCTAAAAACACCTTTATAATTGAAATGGGGCAATTTTTGACGAAGATATGGCCATTTATTTCAAGGTAGACCCTATTTAATGCTTTCCATATATTTTCTATTTATCGAATATCCCTTAATATCTTTCTTAGATGAGTCGGAAGTCAAATTATTTTAATGCAGTTTTGTTTCAAAGATCAAGTGAATTCTAAGAACACCTTTATAATTGAAATTGGGCTATTTTAGATGAAGATATGGCCATTTATTTCAAGGTAGACCCTATTTAATGCTTTCCATATATTTTCTATTTATCGAAGAATATCCCTTAATATCTTTCTTAGATGAGTCGGAAGTCAAATTATTTTAATGCAGTTTTGTTCCAAAGATCAAGTGAATTCTAAAAACACCTTTATAATTGAACTGGGGCAATTTTTGACGAAGATATGGCCATTTATTTCAAGGTAGACCCTATTTAATGCTTTCCATATATTTTCTATTTATCGAAGAATATCCCTTAATATCTTTCTTAGATGAGTCGGAAGTCAAATTATTTTAATGCAGTTTTGTTCCAAAGATCAAGTGAATTCTAAAAACACCTTTATAATTGAAATGGGGCAATTTTTGACGAAGATATGGCCATTTATTTCAAGGTAGACACTATTTAATGCTTTCCATATATTTTCTATTTATCGAAGAATATCCCTTAATATATTTCTTAGATGAGTCGAAAGTCAAATTATTTTAATGCAGTTTTGTTCCAAAGATCGAGTGAATTCTAAAAACACCTTTATAATTGAAATGGGGCAATTTTTGACGAAGATATGGCCATTTATTTCAAGGTAGACCCTATTTAATGCTTTCCATATATTTTCTATTTATCGAAGAATATCCCTTAATATCTTTCTTAGATGAGTCGGAAGTCAAATTATTTTAATGCAGTTTTGTTCCAAAGATCAAGTGAATTCTAAAAACACCTTTATAATTGAAGTGGGGCAATTTTAGATGAAGATATGGCCATTTATTTCAAGGTAGACCCTATTTAATGCTTTCCATATATTTTCTATTTATCGAATATCCCTTAATATCTTCCTTAGATGAGTCGGAAGTCAAATTATTTTAATGCAGTTTTGTTCCAAAAATCAAGTGAATTCTAAAAACACCTTTATAATTGAAATTGGGCAATTTTAGATGAAGATATGGCCATTTATTTCAAGGTAGACCCTATTTAATGCTTTCCATATATTTTCTATTTATCGAAGAATATCCCTTAATATCTTTCTTAGATGAGTCGGAAGTCAAATTATTTTAATGCAGTTTTGTTCCAAAGATCAAGTGAATTCTAAAAACACCTTTATAATTGAACTGGGGCAATTTTTGACGAAGATATGGCCATTTATTTCAAGGTAGACCCTATTTAATGCTTTCCATATATTTTCTATTTATCGAAGAATATCCCTTAATATTTTTCTTAGATGAGTCGGAAGTTAAATTATTTTAATGCAGTTTTGTTCCAAAGATCAAGTGAATTCTAAAAACACCTTTATAATTGAAATGGGGCAATTTTTGACGAAGATATGGCCATTTATTTCAAGGTAGACCCTATTTAATGCTTTCCATATATTTTCTATTTATCGAAGAATATCCCTTAATATCTTTCTTAGATGAGTCGGAAGTCAAATTATTTTAATGCAGTTTTGTTCCAAAGATCAAGTGAATTCTAAAAACACCTTTATAATTGAAATGGGGCAATTTTTGACGAAGATATGGCCATTTATTTCAAGGTTGACCCTATTTAATGCTTTCCATATATTTTCTATTTATCGAAGAATATCCCTTAATATCTTTCTTAGATGAGTCGGAAGTCAAATTATTTTAATGCAGTTTTGTTCCAAAGATCGAGTGAATTCTAAAAACACCGTTATAATTGAAATGGGGCAATTTTTGACGAAGATATGGCCATTTATTTCAAGGTAGACCCTATTTAATGCTTTCCATATATTTTCTATTTATCGAAGAATATCCCTTAATATCTTTCTTAGATGAGTCGGAAGTCAAATTATTTTAATGCAGTTTTGTTCCAAAGATCAAGTGAATTCTAAAAACACCTTTATAATTGAAATGGGGCAATTTTTGACAAAGATATGGCCATTTATTTCAAGGTTGACACTATTTAATGCTTTCCATATATTTTCTATTTATCGAAGAATATCCCTTAATATCTTTCTTATATGAGTCGGAAGTCAAATTATTTTAATGCAGTTTTGTTTCAAAGATCAAGTGAATTCTAAAAACACCTTTATAATTGAAATGGGGCAATTTTTGACGAAGATATGGCCATTTATTTCAAGGTAGACACTATTTAATGCTTTCCATATATTTTCTATTTATCGAAGAATATCCCTTAATATCTTTCTTAGATGAGTCGGAAGTCAAATTATTTTAATGCAGTTTTGTTCCAAAGATTGAGTGAATTCTAAAAACACTTTTATAATTGAAATGGGGCAATTTTTGACGAAGATATGGCCATTTATTTCAAGGTAGACCCTATTTAATGCTTTCCATATATTTTCTATTTATCGAAGAATATCCCTTAATATCTTTCTTAGATGAGTCGGAAGTCAAATTATTTTAATGCAGTTTTGTTTCAAAGATCAAGCGAATTCTAAAAACACCTTTATAATTGAAATTGGGCAATTTTAGATGAAGATATGGCCATTTATTTCAAGGTAGACCCTATTTAATGCTTTCCATATATTTTCTATTTATCGAAGAATATCCCTTAATATCTTTCTTAGATGAGTCGGAAGTCAAATTATTTTAATGCAGTTTTGTTCCAAAGATCAAGTGAATTCTAAAAACACCTTTATAATTGAAATTGGGCAATTTTAGATGAAGATATGGCCATTTATTTCAAGGTAGACCCTATTTAATGCTTTCCATATATTTTCTATTTATCGAAGAATATCCCTTAATATCTTTCTTAGATGAGTCGGAAGTCAAATTATTTTAATGCAGTTTTGTTCCAAAGATCAAGTGAATTCTAAAAACACCTTTATAATTGAACTGGGGCAATTTTTGACGAAGATATGGCCATTTATTTCAAGGTTGACCCTATTTAATGCTTTCCATATATTTTCTATTTATCGAAGAATATCCCTTAATATCTTTCTTAGATGAGTGGCAAGTCAAATTATTTTAATGCAGTTTTGTTCCAAAGATCAAGCGAATTCTAAAAACACCTTTATAATTGAAATGGAGCAATTTTTGACGAAGATATGGCCATTTATTTCAAGGTAGACCCTATTTAATGCTTTCCATATATTTTCTATTTATCGAAGAATATCCCTTTAATATTTTTCTTAGATGAGTCGGAAGTCAAATTATTTTTAATGCAGTTTTGTTTCAAAGATTAAGCGAATTCTAAAAACACCTTTATAATTGAAGTGGGGCAATTTTTGACGAAGATATGGCCATTTATTTTAAGGTAGACCCTATTTAATGCTTTCCATATATTTTCTATTTATCGAAGAATATCCCTTAATATCTTTCTTAGATGAGTCGGAAGTCAAATTATTTTAATGCAGTTTTGTTCCAAAGATCGAGTGAATTCTAAAAACACCTTTATAATTGAAATGAGGCAATTTTTGACGAAGATATGGCCATTTATTTCAAGGTTGACCCTATTTAATGCTTTCCATATATTTTCTATTTATCGAAGAATATCCCTTAATATCTTTCTTAGATGAGTCGAAAGTCAAATTATTTTACCGCAGTTTTGTTCCAAAGATCGAGTGAATTCTAAAAACACCTATATAATTGAAATGGGGCAATTTTTGACGAAGATATGGCCATTTATTTCAAGGTAGACCCTATTTAATGCTTTCCATATATTTTCTATTTATCGAAGAATATCCCTTAATATTTTTCTTAGATGAGTCGGAAGTCAAATTATTTTAATGCAGTTTTGTTTCAAAGATTAAGCGAATTCTAAAAACACCTTTATAATTGAAGTGGGGCAATTTTTGACGAAGATATGGCCATTTATTTTAAGGTAGACCCTATTTAATGCTATTATATAATCCATATATTTTCTATTTATCGAAGAATATCCCTTAATATCTTTCTTAGATGAGTCGGAAGTCAAATTATTTGAATGCAGTTTTGTTCCAAAGATCGAGTGAATTCTAAAAACACCTTTTTAATTGAAATGGGGCAATTTTTGACGAAGATATGGCCATTTATTTCAAGGTAGACACTATTTAATGCTTTCCATATATTTTCTATTTATCGAAGAATATCCCTTAATATCTTTCTTAGATGAGTCGGAAGTCAAATTATTTTAATGCAGTTTTGTTCCAAAGATCAAGTGAATTCTAAAAACACCTTTATAATTGAAATTGGGCAATTTTCGATGAAGATATGGCCATTTAAATCAAGGTAGACCCTATTTAATGCTTTCCATATATTTTCTATTTATCGAAGAATATCCCTTAATATCTTTTTTAGATGAGTCGGAAGTCAAATTATTTTAATGCAGTTTTGTTCCAAAGATTAAGCGAATTCTAAAAACACCTTTATAATTGAAGTGGGGCAATTTTTGACGAAGATATGGCCATTTATTTCAAGGTAGACACTATTTAATGCTTTCCATATATTTTCTATTTATCGAAGAATATCCCTTAATATCTTTCTTAGATGAGTCGGAAGTCAAATTATTTTAATGCAGTTTTGTTCCAAAGATCAAGTGAATTCTAAAAACACATTTATAATTGAAATGGGGCAATTTTTGACGAAGATATGGCCATTTATTTCAAGGTAGACCCTATTTAATGCTTTCCATATATTTTCTATTTATCGAAGAATATCCCTTAATATCTTTTTTAGATGAGTCGGAAGTCAAATTATTTTAATGCAGTTTTATTTCAAAGATCGAGCGAATTCTAAAAACACCTTTATAATTGAAGTGGGGCAATTTTTGACGAAGATATGGCCATTTATTTCAAGGTAGACCCTATTTAATGCTTTCCATATATTTTCTATTTATCGAAGAATATCCCTTAATATCTTTCTTAGATGAGTCGGAAGTCAAATTATTTTAATGCAGTTTTGTTCCAAAGATTAAGTGAATTCTAAAAACACCTTTATAATTGAAGTGGGGCAATTTTTGACGAAGATATGGCCATTTATTTCAAGGTAGACCCTATTTAATGCTTTCCATATATTTTCTATTTATCGAAGAATATCCCTTAATATCTTTTTTAGATGAGTCAAAACGTCAAAATATTTTAATGCAGTTTCGTTTCAAAGATCAAGTGAATTCTCAAAAAACACCTTTATAATTGAAATGGCGCAATTTTAGACGAATATATGGCCATTTATTTCAAGATAGAGCCTATTATATGCTTTCCATATATTTTCTATATATCGAAGAATATCGCTTAATATCTTTCTTAGATGAGTCGGAAGTCAAATTATTTTAATGCAGGTTTGTTCCAAAGATCGATTGAATTCTAAAAACATCTTTATAATTGAAATGGGGCAATTTTTGACGAAGATATGGCCATTTATTTCAAGGTTGACACTATTTAATGCTTTCCATATATTTTCTATTTATCGAAGAATATCCCTTAATATCTTTCTTATATGAGTCGGAAGTCAAATTATTTTAATGCAGTTTTGTTTCAAAGATTAAGCGAATTCTAAAAACACCTTTATAATTGAAGTGGGGCAATTTTTGACGAATATATGGCTATTTATTTCAAGGTAGACCCTATTTAATGCTTTCCATATATTTTCTATTTATCGAAGAATATCCCTTAATATCTTTCTTAGATGAGTCGGAAGTCAAATTATTTTAATGCAGTTTTATTTCAAAGATCGAGCGAATTCTAAAAACACCTTTATAATTGAAGTGGGGCAATTTTTGACGAAGATATGGCCATTTATTTCAAGGTAGACCCTATTTAATGCTTTCCATATATTTTCTATTTATCGAAGAATATCCCTTAATATCTTTCTTAGATGAGTCGGAAGTCAAATTATTTTAATGCAGTTTTGTTCCAAAGATCGAGTGAATTCTAAAAACACCTTTATAATTGAAGTGGGGCATTTTTTGACGAAGATATGGCCATTTATTTCAAGGTAGACCCTATTTAATGCTTTCCATATATTTTATATTTATCGAAGAATATCCCTTAATATCTTTCTTAGATGAGTCGGAAGTCAAATTATTTTAATGCAGTTTTGTTCCAAAGATCAAGTGAATTCTAAAAACACCTTTATAATTGAAATGGGGCAATTTTTGACAAAGATATGGCCATTTATTTCAAGGTTTACACTATTTAATGCTTTCCATATATTTTCTATTTATCGAAGAATATCCCTTAATATCTTTCTTATATGAGTCGGAAGTCAAATTATTTTAATGCAGTTTTGTTCCAAGATCAAGTGAATTCTAAAAACACCTTTATAATTGAAATGGGGCAATTTTTGACGAAGATATGGCCATTTATTTCAAGGTAGACACTATTTAATGCTTTCCATATATTTTCTATTTATCGAAGAATATCCCTTAATATCTTTCTTAGATGAGTCGGAAGTCAAATTATTTTAATGCAGTTTTGTTTCAAAGATCAAGTGAATTCTAAAAACACCTTTATAATTGAAATGGGGCAATTTTTGACGAAGATATGGCCATTTATTTCAAGGTAGACCCTATTTAATGCTTTCCATATATTTTCTATTTATCGAAGTATCCCTTAATATCTTTCTTAGATGAGTCGGAAGTCAAATTATTTTAATGCAGTTTTGTTCCAAAGATCAAGTGAATTCTAAAAACACCTTTATAATTGAAATGGGGCTATTTTAGATGAAGATATGGCCATTTATTTCAAGGTAGACCCTATTTAATGCTTTCCATATATTTTCTATTTATCGAAGAATATCCCTTAATATCTTTCTTAGATGAGTCGGAAGTCAAATTATTTTAATGCAGTTTTGTTCCAAAGATCAAGTGAATTCTAAAAACACCTTTATAATTGAACTGGGGCAATTTTTGACGAAGATATGGCCATTTATTTCAAGGTAGACCCTATTTAATGCTTTCCATATATTTTCTATTTATCGAAGAATATCCCTTAATATCTTTCTTAGATGAGTCGGAAGTCAAATTATTTTAATGCAGTTTTGTTCCAAAGATCAAGTGAATTCTAAAAACACCTTTATAATTGAAATGGGGCAATTTTTGACGAAGATATGACCATTTATTTCAAGGTAGACACTATTTAATGCTTTCCATATATTTTCTATTTATCGAAGAATATCCCTTAATATCTTTCTTAGATGAGTCGAAAGTCAAATTATTTTAATGCAGTTTTGTTCCAAAGATCGAGTGAATTCTAAAAACACCTTTATAATTGAAATGGGGCAATTTTTGACGAAGATATGGCCATTTATTTCAAGGTAGACCCTATTTAATGCTTTCCATATATTTTCTATTTATCGAAGAATATCCCTTAATATCTTTCTTAGATGAGTCGGAAGTCAAATTATTTTAATGCAGTTTTGTTCCAAAGATCAAGTGAATTCTAAAAACACCTTTATAATTGAAATGGGGCAATTTTTGACAAAGATATGGCCATTTATTTCAAGGTAGACCCTATTTAATGCTTTCCATATATTTTCTATTTATCGAAGAATATCCCTTAATATCTTTCTTATATGAGTCGGAAGTCAAATTATTTTAATGCAGTTTTGTTCCAAAGATCAAGTGAATTCTAAAAACACCTTTATAATTGAAATGGGGCAATTTTTGACGAAGATATGGCCATTTATTTCAAGGTAGACACTATTTAATGCTTTCCATATATTTTCTATTTATCGAAGAATATCCCTTAATATCTTTCTTAGATGAGTCGGAAGTCAAATTATTTTAATGCAGTTTTGTTCCAAAGATCAAGTGAATTCTAAAAACACCTTTATAATTGAAATGGGGCAATTTTTGACGAAGATATGGCCATTTATTTCAAGGTAGACCCTATTTAATGCTTTCCATATATTTTCTATTTATCGAAGAATATCCCTTAATATCTTTCTTAGATGAGTCGGAAGTCAAATTATTTTAATGCAGTTTTGTTCCAAAGATCAAGTGAATTCTAAAAACACCTTTATAATTGAAATGGGGCTATTTTAGATGAAGATATGGCCATTTATTTCAAGGTAGACCCTATTTAATGCTTTCCATATATTTTCTATTTATCGAAGAATATCCCTTAATATCTTTCTTAGATGAGTCGGAAGTCAAATTATTTTAATGCAGTTTTGTTCCAAAGATCAAGTGAATTCTAAAAACACCTTTATAATTGAAATGGGGCAATTTTTGACGAAGATATGGCCATTTATTTCAAGGTTGACCCTATTTAATGCTTTCCATATATTTTCTATTTATCGAAGAATATCCCTTAATATCTTTCTTAGATGAGTCGGAAGTCAAATTATTTTAATGCAGTTTTGTTCCAAAGATCAAGTGAATTCTAAAAACACCTTTATAATTGAAATGGGGCAATTTTTGACGAAGATATGGCCATTTATTTCAAGGTTGACCCTATTTAATGCTTTCCATATATTTTCTATTTATCGAAGAATATCCCTTAATATCTTTCTTAGATGAGTCGGAAGTCAAATTATTTTAATGCAGTTTTGTTTCAAAGATCAAGTGAATTCTAAAAACACCTTTATAATTGAAATGGGGCAATTTTTGACGAAGATATGGCCATTTATTTCAAGGTAGACCCTATTTAATGCTTTCCATATATTTTCTATTTATCGAAGAATATCCCTTAATATCTTTCTTAGATGAGTCGGAAGTCAAATTATTTTAATGCAGTTTTGTTCCAAAGATCAAGTGAATTCTAAAAACACCTTTATAATTGAAATGGGGCTATTTTAGATGAAGATATGGCCATTTATTTCAAGGTAGACCCTATTTAATGCTTTCCATATATTTTCTATTTATCGAAGAATATCCCTTAATATCTTTCTTAGATGAGTCGGAAGTCAAATTATTTTAATGCAGTTTTGTTCCAAAGATCAAGTGAATTCTAAAAACACCTTTATAATTGAAATGGGGCAATTTTTGACGAAGATATGGCCATTTATTTCAAGGTAGACCCTATTTAATGCTTTCCATATATTTTCTATTTATCGAAGAATATCCCTTAATATCTTTCTTAGATGAGTCGGAAGTCAAATTATTTTAATGCAGTTTTGTTCCAAAGATCGAGTGAATTCTAAAAACACCTTTATAATTGAAATGGGGCAATTTTTGACGAAGATATGGCCATTTATTTCAAGGTAGACCCTATTTAATGCTTTCCATATATTTTCTATTTATCGAAGAATATCCCTTAATATCTTTCTTAGATGAGTCGGAAGTCAAATTATTTTAATGCAGTTTTGTTCCAAAGATCAAGTGAATTCTAAAAACACCTTTATAATTGAAATGGGGCAATTTTTGACAAAGATATGGCCATTTATTTCAAGGTTGACACTATTTAATGCTTTCCATATATTTTCTATTTATCGAAGAATATCCCTTAATATCTTTCTTATATGAGTCGGAAGTCAAATTATTTTAATGCAGTTTTGTTTCAAAGATCAAGTGAATTCTAAAAACACCTTTATAATTGAAATGGGGCAATTTTTGACGAAGATATGGCCATTTATTTCAAGGTAGACCCTATTTAATGCTTTCCATATATTTTCTATTTATCGAAGAATATCCCTTAATATCTTTCTTAGATGAGTCGGAAGTCAAATTATTTTAATGCAGTTTTGTTCCAAAGATCGAGTGAATTCTAAAAACACCTTTATAATTGAAATGGGGCAATTTTTGACGAAGATATGGCCATTTATTTCAAGGTAGACCCTATTTAATGCTTTCCATATATTTTCTATTTATCGAAGAATATCCCTTAATATCTTTCTTAGATGAGTCGGAAGTCAAATTATTTTAATGCAGTTTTGTTCCAAAGATCAAGTGAATTCTAAAAACACCTTTATAATTGAAATGGGGCAATTTTAGACGAAGATATGGCCATTTATTTCAAGGTAGACCCTATTTAATGCTTTCCATATATTTTCTATTTATCGAAGAATATCCCTTAATATCTTTCTTAGATGAGTCGGAAGTCAAATTATTTTAATGCAGTTTTGTTTCAAAGATCAAGTGAATTCTAAAAACACCTTTATAATTGAAATGGGGCAATTTTTGACGAAGATATGGCCATTTATTTCAAGGTAGACCCTATTTAATGCTTTCCATATATTTTCTATTTATCGAAGAATATCCCTTAATATCTTTCTTAGATGAGTCGGAAGTCAAATTATTTTAATGCAGTTTTGTTCCAAAGATCAAGTGAATTCTAAAAACACCTTTATAATTGAAATGGGGCAATTTTTGACGAAGATATGGCCATTTATTTCAAGGTTGACCCTATTTAATGCTTTCCATATATTTTCTATTTATCGAAGAATATCCCTTAATATCTTTCTTAGATGAGTCGGAAGTCAAATTATTTTAATGCAGTTTTGTTCCAAAGATCAAGTGAATTCTAAAAACACCTTTATAATTGAAATGGGGCAATTTTTGACGAAGATATGGCCATTTATTTCAAGGTAGACCCTATTTAATGCTTTCCATATATTTTCTATTTATCGAAGAATATCCCTTAATATCTTTCTTAGATGAGTCGGAAGTCAAATTATTTTAATGCAGTTTTGTTTCAAAGATTAAGCGAATTCTAAAAACACCTTTATAATTGAAGTGGGGCAATTTTTGACGAAGATATGGCCATTTATTTCAAGGTAGACCCTATTTAATGCTTTCCATATATTTTCTATTTATCGAAGATATCCCTTAATATCTTTCTTAGATCAGTCGGAAGTCAAATTATTTTAATGCAGTTTTGTTCCAAAGATCAAGTGAATTCTAAAAACACCTTTATAATTGAAATGGGGCAATTTTTGACGAAGATATGGCCATTTATTTCAAGGTAGACCCTATTTAATGCTTTCCATATATTTTCTATTTATCGAAGAATATCCCTTAATATTTTTCTTAGATGAGTCGGAAGACAAATTATTTTATTGCAGTTTTGTTTCAAAGATTAAGCGAATTCTAAAAACACCTTTATAATTGAAGTGGGGCAATTTTTGACGAAGATATGGCCATTTATTTCAAGGTAGACCCTATTTAATGCTTTCCATATATTTTCTATTTATCGAAGAATATCCCTTAATATCTTTTTTAGATGGTCAAAAGTCAAAATATTTAAAGCAGTTTTGTTCCAAAGATCAAAGTGAATTCTAAAAACACCTTTATAATCGAAATGGGGCAATTTTTGACGAAGATATGGCCATTTATTTCAAGGTAGACCCTATTTAATGCTTTCCATATATTTTCTATTTATCGAAGAATATCCCTTAATATCTTTCTTAGATGAGTCGGAAGTCAAATTATTTTAATGCAGTTTTGTTCCAAAGATCAAGTGAATTCTAAAACACATTTATAATTGAAATGGGGCAATTTTTGACAAAGATATGGCCATTTATTTCAAGGTTGACACTATTTAATGCTTTCCATATATTTTCTATTTATCGAAGAATATCCCTTAATATCTTTCTTAGATGAGTCGGAAGTCAAATTATTTTAATGCAGTTTTGTTTCAAAGATCAAGTGAATTCTAAAAACACCTTTATAATTGAAATGGAGCAATTTTTGACGAAGATATGGCCATTTATTTCAAGGAAGACACTATTTAATGCTTTCCATATATTTTCTATTTATCAAAGAATATCCCTTAATATCTTTCTTAGATGAGTCGAAAGTCAAATTATTTTAATGCAGTTTTGTTCCAAAGATCAAGTGAATTCTAAAAACACCTTTATAATTGAAATGGGTCAATTTTTGACGAAGATATGGCCATTTATTTCAAGGTAGACACTATTTAATGCTTTCCATATATTTTCTATTTATCGAAGAATATCCCTTAATATCTTTCTTAGATGAGTCGGAAGTCAAATTATTTTAATGCAGTTTTGTTCCAAAGATCAAGTGAATTCTAAAAACACCTTTATAATTGAAATGGGGCAATTTTTGACGAAGATATGGCCATTTATTGCAAGGTTGACCCTATTTAATGCTTTCCATATATTTTCTATTTATCGAAGATATCCCTTAATATCTTTCTTAGATGAGTCGGAAGTCAAATTATTTTAATGCAGTTTTGTTCCAAAGATCAAGTGAATTCTAAAAACACCTTTATAATTGAAATTGGGCAATTTTAGACGAAGATATGGCCATTTATTTCAAGGTAGACACTATTTAATGCTTTCCATATATTTTCTATTTATCGAAGAATATCCCTTAATATCTTTGTTAGATGAGTCGGAAGTCAAATTATTTTAATGCAGTTTTGTTCCAAAGATCAAGTGAATTCTAAAAACACCTTTATAATTGAAATGGGGCAATTTTTGACGAAGATATGGCCATTTATTTCAAGGTAGACCCTATTTAATGCTTTCCATATATTTTCTATTTATCGAAGAATATCCCTTAATATCTTTCTTAGATGAGTCGGAAGTCAAATTATTTTAATGCAGTTTTGTTCCAAAGATCAAGTGAATTCTAAAAACACCTTTATAATTGAAATTGGGCAATTTTAGATGAAGATATGGCCATTTATATCAAGGTAGACCCTATTTAATGCTTTCCATATATTTTCTATTTATCGAAGAATATCCCTTAATATCTTTTTAGATGAGTCGGAAGTCAAATTATTTTAATGCAGTTTTGTTTCAAAGATTAAGCGAATTCTAAAAACACCTTTATAATTGAAGTGGGGCAATTTTTGACGAAGATATGGCCATTTATTTCAAGGTAGACACTATTTAATGCTTTCCATATATTTTCTATTTATCGAAGAATATCCCTTAATATCTTTCTTAGATGAGTCGGAAGTCAAATTATTTTAATGCAGTTTTGTTCCAAAGATCAAGTGAATTCTAAAAACACCTTTATAATTGAAATGGGGCAATTTTTGACAAAGATATGGCCATTTATTTCAAGGTAGACACTATTTAATGCTTTCCATATATTTTCTATTTATCGAAGAATATCCCTTAATATCTTTCTTATATGAATCGGAAGTCAAATTATTTTAATGCAGTTTTGTTTCAAAGATCAACTGAATTCTAAAAACACCTTTATAATTGAAATGGGGCAATTTTTGACGAAGATATGGCCATTTATTTCAAGGTAGACCCTATTTAATGCTTTCCATATATTTTCTATTTATCGAAGAATATCCCTTAATATCTTTCTTAGATGAGTCGGAAGTCAAATTATTTTAATGCAGTTTTGTTTCAAAGATTAAGCGAATTCTAAAAACACCTTTATAATTGAAGTGGGGCAATTTTTGACGAAGATATGGCCATTTATTTCAAGGTAGACCCTATTTAATGCTTTCCATATATTTTCTATTTATCGAAGATATCCCTTAATATCTTTCTTAGATCAGTCGGAAGTCAAATTATTTTAATGCAGTTTTGTTCCAAAGATCAAGTGAATTCTAAAAACACCTTTATAATTGAAATGGGGCAATTTTTGACGAAGATATGGCCATTTATTTCAAGGTAGACCCTATTTAATGCTTTCCATATATTTTCTATTTATCGAAGAATATCCCTTAATATTTTTCTTAGATGAGTCGGAAGACAAATTATTTTATTGCAGTTTTGTTCCAAAGATTAAGCGAATTCTAAAAACACCTTTATAATTGAAATGGGGCAATTTTTGACGAAGATATGGCCATTTATTTCAAGGTAGACCCTATTTAATGCTTTCCATATATTTTCTATTTATCGAAGATTCCCTTATATTTTTTTAGATGGTCAAAAGTCAAAATATTTAAAGCAGTTTTGTTCCAAAGATCAAAGTGAATTCTAAAAACACCTTTATAATCGAAATGGGGCAATTTTTGACGAAGATATGGCCATTTATTTCAAGGTAGACCCTATTTAATGCTTTCCATATATTTTCTATTTATCGAAGAATATCCCTTAATATCTTTCTTAGATGAGTCGGAAGTCAAATTATTTTAATGCAGTTTTGTTCCAAAGATCAAGTGAATTCTAAAACACATTTATAATTGAAATGGGGCAATTTTTGACAAAGATATGGCCATTTATTTCAAGGTTGACACTATTTAATGCTTTCCATATATTTTCTATTTATCGAAGAATATCCCTTAATATCTTTCTTAGATGAGTCGGAAGTCAAATTATTTTAATGCAGTTTTGTTTCAAAGATCAAGTGAATTCTAAAAACACCTTTATAATTGAAATGGAGCAATTTTTGACGAAGATATGGCCATTTATTTCAAGGAAGACACTATTTAATGCTTTCCATATATTTTCTATTTATCAAAGAATATCCCTTAATATCTTTCTTAGATGAGTCGAAAGTCAAATTATTTTAATGCAGTTTTGTTCCAAAGATCAAGTGAATTCTAAAAACACCTTTATAATTGAAATGGGTCAATTTTTGACGAAGATATGGCCATTTATTTCAAGGTAGACACTATTTAATGCTTTCCATATATTTTCTATTTATCGAAGAATATCCCTTAATATCTTTCTTAGATGAGTCGGAAGTCAAATTATTTTAATGCAGTTTTGTTCCAAAGATCAAGTGAATTCTAAAAACACCTTTATAATTGAAATGGGGCAATTTTTGACGAAGATATGGCCATTTATTGCAAGGTTGACCCTATTTAATGCTTTCCATATATTTTCTATTTATCGAATATCCCTTAATATCTTTCTTAGATGAGTCGGAAGTCAAATTATTTTAATGCAGTTTTGTTCCCAAAGATCAAGCGAATTCTAAAAACACTTTTATAATTGAAATTGGGCAATTTTAGATGAAGATATGGCCATTTATTTCAAGGTAGACCCTATTTAATGCTTTCCATATATTTTCTATTTATCGCAGAATATCCCTTAATATCTTTTTTAGATGAGTCGGAAGTCAAATTATTTTAATGCAGTTTTGTTCCAAAGATCAAGTGAATTCAAAAAACACCTTTATAATTGAAATAGGGCAATTTTGACGAAGA